>NC_137697.1:33641197-33728697 GCF_964034855.1 Anser brachyrhynchus
AAGACTGAAAATGTCAATTGTATTCCTGTAGGAATGTGTGTCTTGTGTATCACATTGAGTCAGGAACTTCATCTGTCTATTTCTATCTGTATTTCATAAAAAGTGTATTACACATCCACTTGTCTGGTGATAACATTTTTTGCATTGCTTGCAAAATTCCTCTTTCAGGTGTCAAAGTAAGTAGCTTTAGAAAAAGCAGCCAATCTGCTCTGTATTGACCATGTTCTCAAGCTAAGACTATGTTGTTATGTTTGTGTCTGTGTGTGCATGTGCGTTAAAAAAGTTCATTATTATTTTACACACATACTCTTGCTAGATTGTTTCTTGTCTCTCTCCAGTCTACTTAAGCTGACTCTGTGATAATGCAGTGAAATCCTTACACTGAATGAGAAGAGTAAACATTATTAATGTGAAACTAATAGTGGTCAAAATAAACAGAATCTTTGTCATAAAATGACATTTTGTTTAATCTCCCTGAGAATACTTTGTAGTCACATAAACTGTTTGCTTGGCAGACCTGTGTACTAAGACTGAGCATTTCAATGGAGTTAAGGACCTACCACTAGGATTTTATATTCTTTCAGAGAATTTCTGGGGTCTCTCTACAAAAAGTAGGTAGGAATCATTCTAGGAACATATCTCTTTGAGATCCATGTTACTCTGAAGTCATAGAAGAGCTTTCACTTAAGGTACAAGGACAGAACCAATAATCCTTACCTCTGGTACAGTTACAGAATCAGACACTTTAGTCAAAAACAAACAAACAAACAAACAAACAAACAAAAAAATGACAGTGCTGCACAAAACACGAGTTACCTGTACTTTAAGAGCTGGAATAGTGTTCAGACCTTTCATCAAGGATCTTAATGAAGTAGTATCTTCAGATCACAAAGAAAATGTATCAGCTGGGAAATCAATATACACTGCATATAAAATAACAGAGAGATTTGACATATAAACAGTGAACAATAGTCCAACACAATTTATGATAGTTCACATTACTCAGTGAAAAAAAAAGACTTACCAAATTAAAAAAGAAAAAAAAGTACAACACATGCTAAGAAAACTAAAAGTTTTAAATTCCATGTTACAATAAATAAATATATTTCCACTGAAACAATATAGAAACTAAGGAGTAGAAATATTGTGGCAAATTGTCCTGGTTCCAGTTAGGACAAAGTTAATTTTTCCTCATAGTAGCTGGTAGGGTGCTATGTTTTGGATTAGGATGAGAAGAGTGCTGATAACATGCTGATGTTTTAATTGTTGCAGAGCAGTGTTTACACCAGGCCAAGCTTTTTCGGCTTCTTGCTCTGTCCTGCCAGCGAGCAGGCTGGGGGTGCAGCAGGAGCTGGGAGGGGACAGACCCAGGACAGCTGACCCAAACTGGCCAAAGGGGTATTCCATACCATCTGACGTCATGCTAAACAATATATAGGGGTGGCTGGCCAGGGTGGGGGGCCGGCTGCTCGGGGATAGGCTGGGCATTGGTCAGCGGGTGGTGAGCAATTGCATTGTGCATCACTTGTTTCTTACACATTATTATTATTGATACTATTATCATTGTCACTATTATTATTATTGTTATTATTATATTCCTGTCTTAATAAACTGTCTTTATCTCAACTCACAGGCTTCACTTTCCCGTTTTTCTCCCCCATCCCAGAGAGGGAGGGGGGAGGGTGAGCGAACGGCTGTGTGGTGTTTAGCTGCCAGCCGGGTTAAACCACAAGACAAATACACCAAAATTTGTTCAAATCATGCATCTTCTTCCTCAACCCATCTTCAAACTTTGAACTGCAAGTTCAAATAAAATATAGTTGCCTAGCTGTGCCTGTTTCTAACTTAGTTCCTCTAACATTATTGAAGTACTATAAATCAAAACTAAACATCACCATAATTAATTACAAATAAAATATTTAATTTCATTTAATTTCATTAATTTCATGTATTCTACATTCACTTGTATTTAATCTCAATTCTCTGTGTTTTGTTTCATACTGTAATAGCAGTATGAAAATTCTTGCCTTACTAAAACAAAATGAAGATGAACTCTTATTTACAAATGGGATTCCAATGGAGCTGATTTTCATTTGGTTTGATCATTCCCACCATGGACTTGCTAGTGGTTGAAATACAGAGGATGGAAAAGAGGAAAGACTGCTGCTTTGCAGTGCCCTGCAAACTTACAAATACTAATTGTAGCAGATGTATTTCCAGCTGGAATGAGTCAAGAAGATGCCTCCATTTCTTAATCCTAACCCACTTCAGGATGAAGTCTTCCAGTTTCAGGCTCGGTTTAAAGTAACCCATCTAAATTTATGTTATTAGAGACAAAGAGTACACCCAGCCAATGGGAGCGTGATGTCAATATTGTGAGGGTGATGTCTACCCTCTCAGAGCACAAAAACATTCACAGTCTTCATTGTTTTTTAAGTGGCAGAACCCTGAAAGCAGTTGGGTTTGTAACTGGGGATTTCAGAAACATCAGTCCTGCTCTTTGAATTCCTTGAACTTCACTGCAAATTTAGTTGCTTGAGTTTTAGACACAAGAAGCTGTATTTCAGATCTAAATGAAGAAACATTTCTGACCACAGTGAAACTTAGGGAAATTCGAACCTTGATGCTTACCAACTCACAGTCATAACAACAATATCGTCACAAAGATATTTGCAATCTGCTTCATACTATATTATTTAAATCTTTATCACTGTCTTTTATTACTTATTTTCTGCTTGATCTTGCTTCACAGATACAATGTTGGGAAACATTTTGGTGTATTCTCTTTTACTGCTAAACCATAAAATACCTTCATTCTTTACAACTCTCTCTCTCTGAATACCAAAATCAGCCATTATGGCCATTAGTCAAAATTCGAAGTGTTTTCCTTACATTTTGTGAATATATATATATATATATATATTTGTATGCTGAAGACTGAAAAAGGATATTTCAAACCTTTTGAATATTTACAGAAAATTCTTAAGCTTGTATGTAAAGTATCTGAAAAAAAAATATATTCCGTGGAAGGTGATTTGTAATTGCAGGTTATATGATTTTAGAGTGAAGAAAACATTTTTTTTTTTTTTCATGAAAGTTCAAATCAGGGGACTATATGAAGACCTGAAATTTAGCACTTATTTAAGTGCTATTTCAAATTCAATTCACACCTTATTTTGTGTCTGTTTTTCTACCAGTTTTCATTTAAGTGATGATATTTCATTTAGCTATTTATTTCATTTATTTATTTACTTATTGTCTGCCTGTCAAATGGTCTATCTATAAGCCTAACAGTACAGACCTATGAAGAACCAGTTGTTACTGTCTACTCTCCACAATTATATATATATATTTAAATATATGTGCATCTTCAAACTAATATATACTATTGATTTATATGAATATTGCACTATTACCCATATGTAAAAAAATACTTGTTGGTGCTGTTATCCATTTCCTAATCTTTATTTGCAGGAGTAATTCTCTTTTTGGGCAATTGTATTCACCTCTATTGGATTACACATCTTCTGCAAGATATTTTCTCATTCTAGACTGTAAGTAATTGGGTTCCTCTGACTTTCTGCAGTTTTTTGTACATTCACATTCATGACACGATATTCCACAATAGTTTGCTAGTTTTAGTTGCTGGGATTTTCTTGCTTTCTTTTCACTTAATATTTTCATTATTCATAGATGATTTCAAATCAAGATGTATGTCTGAATTCAAAGAAGTTAAAGAATATTACTCTTGATGAAGAATCCCACAGTTGGAGGAGATCATTCTAAATAAAATAAATACCACTTACACAGTGTTTTATTTTCTTTTACCTAGAATTGCTGGAGTTACCCGTAGTGATAGGAGCTCTCTACAAGATATTCTAGGTTATGCGAAGCACTGCAGCAAGGCATAATATAGTCTTTGTGACATAATTGTCTTTCTGGAAGTCTTTGAACTAAATCTGAAATGAAATCATACTTGCACCGCTTTGTACCTGCATATTGTAATGTCTTATTATAAACACAAATCTCACATATATTCTGTTTCTTTTTTTTTTTTTTTTCCAGAACAATCTAAGGAACTAGAAACCTATCATAAATTTCTTCTGGAAATGCAACATGAAGATGAGATCAGTCACATCTATATCATATAGTGATCAGTATTAAATGTAATCACACAGACATAATTTTAACAGAATAGTGCTCAATATTTCTCTTATTATGTTAAGGATGTGCCATTACTCTCATGAAAAAGCAATAATAAGTACATTAGTAATGAGTTGTACTGCCAATTGATAAAGATGTTAATTGTTATAATATGTATAAAAGTTCTCTTTCAGTAAGAAAAATATTATTTTTCAAGATAACAAAAACAAAACTTTAAAACCAAGAAATGTGAGCTGGAGCATTAAGCTCAAATACACATTTCTTTGAATGTGATAAATGTAACATTTTTTTATGTCTTTAAGTGTACATTGTCATGTGATTGAGTATACATTTTCTTGTTTGTAAGTACTGGGCTTCTTAATGTTATTTTACATATATATATATATAATTTTTTTTTTTTTGAAGGAAGGGGAAGGGGAGATACACATCCTTCAGAGATAAAAATGATCAATCATATTACCTTCAGCAGAGCAAGTTTAACATAAATATTCAGATATGACCTTCAGATATTTATACCACATAAGCATATATGTATTTGGGCATGTAGGTGCGTTGCCAATTTTAAGATACAACCATACCAGTCAGAAGTACAATAAATAAATGAATGAATAAATAAACAAACAAATAAATATTTAACAAAAGAAAGTACTCCTGATTAGTTATATGTGCTATTAACAGAACTATCTCAACATCCCTGTTTTATCCTTCTTTATTCCTCGTTCCCCTCAACCTTAGGAACTGTAAAATCAAGATGTTTCATCTTACTTTTGTTATCATTTAAACTTGTTTTCCTTACAGTAAACTTTGTGTGCTTAAGAATGTATTGCTATGTGGAAATGACTACATTAATAGAGTAATGTAGTGTAATAGCTATGTCTATAATCAAAGTCATTAGCGAAAATAGTTTTCCTGTAGACGTGTGCCAGTTTTCCTACAGATTTATGTCCTTTCCCCCTTCAATCCCCTCTTTCTAGCACAGTGCTTCAATATTTTCCAGACTTCCATCTGTCAGTCCTAGTGGTCAAGGCAGGTTACATGATGGGCAAGGCCAGAACTATGTCTGTATTGCCTGGATGGCCATAAAGTAAAGTGAAAAACAAACATGGATTTTCACTCAACTTTCTCTCAAGTAGGGGCATTTCTCTGCAAGTAGGGGTATTGCACTGATTTCCAGTGTGCTGAGAGAGAGAGAGAGAGAGAGAGAAATATTTATTAACTTTAAGGCTTCTGCTCCTCTGTCAGTGTTAATTAGCCAGTAGATCAAAAAAAACTCTTCTCACTTTCATTGTATTAAATGGGAATCCCTCTATCATTGCTTTCAGTCTGATATAATTCCACATGTCAGTGAGATGACAATTGATGACAATTGACTTTTTAACTTTAGTTCTTGACTAAGTCTGAAACTCATCTTTTGACATTTGAATACTTTAGGTCTTAACAAATTTTCATCAGCTCTATCAGTGCAGAATAATGTCAATGTTTTCCCTGCCTTTTAGATACCTGTTATAACAACATGGCATAAAAGCTTGTACTGCTACACAAAATTCAAAGACAGCACTAGTCCTGACAATCCATTAGGACGACTAGAGCAGGCATAATAAGGCACTAGGTAAAAGATCAGCCTTATGACTTAAGCCTTTTGCAACCATTTGGTTTATCTTTCTCCTCAGAAATAATACTTAAAATACCAAAAGCCAAGAAAAAAAAACACACACTCATTGATGGGAGGTATTTCTGGTAACTTAAAACGCATAACATGTCTGTAAGTACCAATCCACACAAATAACAGAATTAGAGAATTCCTAAGTTCTGAAATACTGTTGAGCAACTCTTCATTTTCACAAGCGGGGTGTGTGTGTGTGTTTCTCCTTCCTTCCTTCCTTCCTTCCTTCCTTCCTTCCTTCCTTCCTTCCTTCCTTCCTTCCTTCCTTCCTTCCTTCCTTCCTTCCTTCCTTCCTTCCTTCCTTCCTTCCTTCCTTCCTTCCTTCCTTCCTTCCTTCCTTCCTTCCTTCCTTCCTTCCTTCCTTCCTTCCTTCCTTCCTTCCTTCCTTCCTTCCTTCCTTCCTTCCTTCCTTCCTTCCTTCCTTCCTTCCTTCCTTCCTTCCTCCCTCCCTCCCTCCCTCCCTCCCTCCCTCCCTCCCTCCCTCCCTCCCTCCCTTCCTTCCTTCTCTGTCTCTCTCCAAATCTCCACTACTCAGACAAGAAACTCTTGGCATTTTTCAAAAATTTTGTTCTTAAAAATATTGGGGGAATATATTTTTAATCGTTAAGAGTCAACCAGAATTAAAGGAAAAAATGTCATATTCATTCTATAAAAGTGACATTTCTACTATTTTACAAAATGAAATGACTTCAAATGAGACTTCGGAAGCTTTTCAAGGCAAATAGTAACCATCTCAGAGCCTAAATACGATGTTGAAAGCCTTTGCTTCTGATGTATAGGAAAAAGTAAAAATTTGTCTCCTTTTTCTTCCACATGGCTCCCTCTAATCTCCTCATCTGGACACAAAGCTTAGGTCACTTAGTCAACGTTTTTATGAAAAAAAAAAAGTAAAAAAGAACATTCATCTCTAATTAAACTTCAAATCTGTTTTCTCTCTTATCGGGTGAATGAACCAACACATCATTAATGCGTGTAAAAGGAAACAGCAGGAGGTATGCATATAACCACTTTCTCATCTGATCATGCTATTTACCTATTTTTTTTTTTAACATTAATTTTAATGATAATTCTGTTGTTCCTTATCTTTATTTGGCTCTCTTTGGTTGTCTTTGGCTCTAAGCACAAGCAAATACCTGTCTACAGTAACAAGCAGTATAGTGCTATTATGAAGTGATTTTTACTGAGTGTGGAAAAAGGATGTTGGTACAGAGGAAACCAAAGTTCACACCCATGGGTCTGAATCAATGTTGAGACGAACTACTTTAATATCCAAAGCTCAATAATATAGCTCTTTTTTATTTATTTTTATTTATTTCTTTTTATTTTTATTTATTTATTTTTATTTATTTATTTATTATTTATTTATTTTCTGTTATACGTCACTTATGGCCAATCACAATTTACTGGTGTGGCTGGAAATAAAATTCATAGTTTGCTCTCAAATAGTCGTGTTGTCTATAAAAGAGATCACTGGTACAACACAGTACCAAAAAGGCATGTCTTGTACTCTATTAGCCAGTGAGGAATGCATATGTAGACACACACATTTACTGTACTAATTCAATGTCATCAAATCAAGTGCCAATATTTAGTGAATATATTTTATGCAGTGAGAAACATTTTCTTGGTGTTTCTGTAGAGATAACAAGGTTTTCAAGCTGTTAGCAGCTCTCTTTTTTGGTCAATTTAGCATAGGAGAAGTGTTTCCATTTCCTGTATATACATTGTAAGATCAGAAAATAACCACATATGTATGTGCCAAAACTCAGCAAGCAGTTCTGAATTTGTTCTGCCACAGTTACAATAAATCTCAGCAGTTTCTAACAGACTCAGTAATATATTGGGATGGCTGCTTCCCCAAACATTTAATTCATGGCTAAATATTTACTTAACACCTTGCACAAGAAAAAGAGGAAAAAATAAGAAAAAAATAATCCTTGAACTTTCTGAAAATGTTTACAGTATCATTTGCCAGGTTTGTTGCCTTTATAACTCAAGTCCATTTACATGGAAAAGCCCAGTTGGTACAACAAAAGTATGAAACAAAAGCTGGACCATTTGAGAGAGCTTTTCAAAATAGGGTCAAAACCATAAATTGAAAATATACTCTATGGCATGGAGATATGGAGATGAACATACTGTACATGGCTTTTGCAGTGTCTCCAAGGTGGATGGAACATCCTAGAATTAATTACCCACCAGCTAGGTAGCAGTCCTGCTTGAAAACATCTATGAAAATTTATACCTCTTTGTTTTTTTTCTTTTTTCTTTTTTTCTTTCTTTACACAAGAAAAAAATAATTTCTGCTTTCTTCTTACCATGTACTTTCTGATCGTCTATTTGATCAGATTTATGATAATAAATATTTTCTCCATATTGTTATTTGATTTATTATTTGAATATTGGATTTGAATCATTGTTTCTCTAACAAAAACTGTCTTATGTAGTCGTCTTGCCTATGTAGCAAAAGTGTTTAATTCTGGATATATTTTTAAAATTTTTTGTTTATTTTTATTTTTATTTTTTGGTGTTCAGATATATTCAATATCTAAGAGAAAAAAAAATCTTTTTCATTATCATACCTGTTGCATAATTTCGTATTTGGTGTTGGAGGTAGAGAGAGGTTGTTTCTACATGTTATAAGTAATAGAGAGAGTACTTCAGCCTAAGCTTTGTACTTATCTTGTCCCTTTGTAGACAAGATCCTGTTACAGAACACAAAGACTGTTATTTGCTGGAAAGTCTGGCATTAACTGATGTTTCTTAATGACAAAACAAATTGCTGACATATAAACTAATCAAATATTTAGCCTCACTACAAAGCAGTAGAAAGTTTGCTTTTACTGAATGCTGGATGGACTATTATTCATTTCTGTACAACAAATTTTTTATGCAACCAAAAAGGTGAAAGAAACAGATGCAGTCACCTCAAAGCAGGAAAAGAAGTCTTTAAATGTTTTTCATTTAGGAGACACATATAACACATACATGAGGAAAAACTCTGTCCACAATAGGAAATGAATAAATTGAAGGGTTCATCAGCTGTTATCATCTTGCACTACTTTGTCTCTCTATGTGATGGAAATGACTAAGTACTGAACTGGAGGATATCTTCTCTTACTCTTGCCTGTAGGTCTCTTGTCTGTTTCTAAAAACGTTGACATTATTAGAAACAGAAATACTACATTTTCCATCCCAGGTTCCTGTAAGCATTATACTCTGTGACTTTTGACTTCAGCAAAGATCTCTTCCTTTTGGTTTACTGGTGAAATACATCACCAGTGCTAGCAGCAAAACAGAACAAATGAAGTACAACAGTAGGCTCAATTTTCTGAGCTTTCTTAGCTGGATGAAATGGCAAACGTGACAGTGTGACCCTCCCAATAGCCATAGCAGCAGAAGGAACAGGGGGAGTTCAAATTTATTTGTAATTTTCGTACAATTTTGAACACACAGTATGCCCCATTCCTATCATATTCCTGTCACTCATGGTTTTAACATTGGAGGTCTTATTATGAACACTTTCAGATGACTTGCTGTCTTGATAGAGCAGTGATCAAAGAGATGAACAGACTGTAGCTTGGTAGTGTATTAATAACAGGGAGCTCCAGTCATATGAAGACATGAGAGGACCATTGGGAGCATGGAGGACACTAAAATTTGTCTTTAATTTAGAAAAGTGAATTCATAGAATCAGAGAATCATAGAATCATAGAATATTCCTAGTTGGAAGGGACCAATAAGGATCATCTAGTCCAACTCCTGGCACCACACAGGTCTACACAAAATTTTAGACCATGTGACTAAGTGCACAGTCCAATCGCTTCTTAAATTCAGACAGGCTTGGTGCAGTGACCACTTTCCTGGGGAGCCAGTTGCAGTGTGCAACCACCCTCTCAGTGAAGAACCTCTTCCTGATGTCTAGCCTAAACCTCTCCTGCCTCAGCTTAACACCATTCCCGCGGGTCCTATCACTGGTGATTAAGGAGAATAGGTTGGCGCCTACCCCTCCACTCCCCCTTGCGAGGAAGCTGTAGACCACGATGAGGTCTCCCCTCAGCCTCCTCTTTTCCAGGCTGAACAGGCAAAGTGACCTCAGCCGCTCCTCACACATCTTCCCTTCTAGGCCCTTCACCATCTTTGTCGCCCTCTTCTGGACACTCTCCAACAGTTTTACATCTTTTTTGTACTGTGGTGCCCAGAACTGCACACAGTACTCGAGGTGAGGCCGCACCAGCGCAGAGTAGAGTGGGACGATCACTTCCCTCGACTGACTAGCAATGCCATGCTTGATGCACCCCAGGATACGGTTGGCCCTCCTGGCTGTCAGGGCACACTGCTGGCTCATATTCAACTTGCTGTCAACCACAACCCCCAGAACCGTCTCTGTGGGGCTGCTCTCCAGAATTTCGTCCCCCAGCCTGTACGTATAGCCAGGGATGCCCTGTCCCAGGTGCAGGACCAGGCACACATAATTCCTCTCTAAAGAGAGCTTAATTCTCTCTCTGTGTAACCAACACTTTGCCCCACCAGCTTTTGGTGTAATGTTCTTCATTTCCAGTTATATAGAAATGGTAGTGCTTGGAAAGGTAAGCTGCAACACAGAAAGTCTGTAAACCACTGATAAAAGGCCAAAGAAAGTAAACTTGTTCTTCAGCAAACTGCAGAGCCAGAGCTATATGCTAGCACATGATAGGGAAAATAAGTGCCTTTTCAGTAAAAGGCCTGCCACAGTTTACTAGAGATCAAATACTTACCCTTATAGAATCATAGAATCATAGAATATCCTGAGTTGGAAGGGACCCTTAAGGATCATCAAGTCCAACTCTTGATACCGCACAGGTCTACCCAAAAGTTCAGACCATGTGACTAAGTGCACAGTCCAATCTCTTCTTAAATTCAGACAGGCTCGGTGCAGTGACCACTTCCCTGGGGAGCCTGTTCCAGTGTGCAACCACCCTCTCTGTGAAGAACCCCCTCCTGATGTCGAGCCTAAATTTCCCCTGCCTCAGCTTAACCCCGTTCCCGCGGGTCCTGTCACTGGTGTTAATGGAGAAAAGGTCTCCTGCCTCTCGACACCCCCTTACGAGGAAGTTGTAGACTGTGATGAGGTCTCCCCTCAGCCTCCTCTTCTCCAGGCTGAACAGGCCCAGTGACCTCAGCCGTTCCTCGTACGTCTTCCCCTCCAGGCCTTTCACCATCTTCGTAGCCCTCCTCTGGACACTCTCCAACAGTTTCATGTCCTTTTTATACTGTGGTGCCCAGAACTGCACACAGTACTCGAGGTGAGGCCGCACCAGCACAGAGTAGAGTGGGACAATCACCTCCCTTGACCTACTAGCGATGCTGTGCTTGATGCACCCCAGGACACGGTTGGCCCTCCTGGCCGCCAGGGCACACTGCTGGCTCATATTCAACTTGCTGTCTACCACGACCCCCAGATCCCTCTCTTCTAGGCTGCTCTCCAGCGTCTCATCGCCCAGTCTGTATGTGCAGCCAGGGTTTCCCCGTCCCAGGTGCAGGACCCGGCACTTGCTCTTATTGAACTTCATGCAGTTGGTGATCGCCCAGCTCTCCAACCTATCCAGATCCCTCTGCAAGGCCTTTCCACCCTCATTCGAGTCCACAACTCCTCCAAGTTTGGTGTCATCAGCAAACTTGCTCAAAATACCTTCTATTCCTACATCCAGATCGTTTATAAAAATATTGAAAAGTACCGGCCCTAAAATGGAGCCTTGAGGGACCCCACTGGTGACCGCCCGCCAGCCTGACGCAGCCCCATTTACCATAACCCTTTGGGCCCTGTCCGTTAGCCAATTGCTCACCCATCGTATGATGTTTTTATTTAGCTGTATGGTGGACATTTTGTCCAGTAGGATCCTATGGGAAACCGTGTCAAAAGCCTTGCTGAAGTCCAAAAAAATCACATCAGCTGGTTTCCCTTGGTCCATCATACGGGTGATCTTATCATAAAAGGAAATCAGGTTAGTTAGGCAGGACCTACCCTTCACAAACCCATGCTGGCTGGGACCAATGACTGCTTTGTCCCCCAGGTGAGCCTCAATAAGTTCGAGAACCATCTTCTCCATGATTTTACCAGGCACTGACGTGAGACTGACAGGCCTGTAATTGCTAGGGTCTTCTTTCTGACCCTTCTTGTAAATCGGCACAACATTTGCCAGCTTCCAGTCTACCGGGACCTCTCCAAATTCCCAGGATCGTTGAAAAATAATTGAGAGAGGTTCCGCGATGACGTCCGCCAGCTCTTTCAGCACCCGGGGATGAATCCCATCTGGACCCATGGACTTGTAGGGATCCAGGCGGAGTAGCAAATCCCGCATACGTTCAGGGTCGGTTGGGAGTTTGTCATCCCCACCGTCCCGGTCCTCCAGCTCAGGGCACCCTGGGTCCCGAAGCCCATCATCGGCATTGAAGACAGAGGCAAAGAAGACGTTAAGCGTCTCTGCTTTGCCTATGTCATTGTCTGTGAGGAGACCTTCCCTATCAAGGAGCGGCCCTATGTATTCTTTAGTTCTCCTTTTTCCATTCACATATCTGAAAAAGCCCTTTTTATTTTCTCTCACAGACCCAGCCAGCTTCAACTCTAGGTGTGTTTTGGCCACACGAATTTTCTGCCTACAAACACGAACAGCATCCCTGTATTCTTTCCATGACACCTGGCCCTCCTTCCAGTAGCGAAACACTCTCTGTTTCCGCCTAATCTCCATTAGAATGTTCCTGGTCAGCCACACCGGCCTCCTGCCCCGCCTGCCTGACTTGCGATATTTAGGAATTGCCTGATCTTGTGCTTCTAGGAGGCATCGCTTAAAGAATGACCAGCACTGGTGGACATCGAGGCCTTCAAGAGCAGTTTCCCAGGGGACCTTGCTGACTAGTTCCCTGAGCAGCCTGAAGTCCGCTTTCCCCATATCTAGGGATGAGGTTTTGGTGGCACTTTTCCTTCTGTCACCGTAAATTTTGAACTCAACCACTTCATGGTCGCTTTGACCAAGGCGGCCACCAATCACCACATCTCCCACCAGACCCTCTCTGTTTTCTAGCAACAGGTCTAGGAGGGCACCTTTCCTAGTTGGCTCCGTTAGCACCTGCACCAAGAAGTTATCATCTAGGTGCTTCATGAACCTCCTGGACTTGCTCGTGTCAGCCGTGTGGCACTCCCAGTTAACGTCTGGCAAGTTGAAGTCCCCCATAAGGACAAGGGGAGTTAATCTCGAGGCCTCTCTTAGTTCTGTAAAGAATAATTTATCGGCGCTATCGTCCTGGCCAGGCGGTCTGTAATAGACTCCCACAACGACATCCCCTTTATTCGTTCGTCCCTTGATCCTTACCCAGAGGCTCTCAACTTTGCCATTGCCGACCTGAAGTTCCACACAGTCCAGCCCCTGCTTCACATATATCGCCACCCCACCACCTCGCCTACCCTGCCTGTCCCTCCTGAAGAGCCTGTAACCATCTATCGCAACACCCCAGTCACAGGACTCATCCCACCAGGTTTCGCTTATGCCGATGATGTCGTAGTTGCGGGACTGGGCCAGGACTTCTAGCTCATCCATTTTATTCCTCATACTGCGTGCGTTCGTGTAGAAGCACTTCAGGTGCGTCTCCTTACACTCAGCACCTTGTGGATCTGCCCGAAGGACCTCACTGGCACCCAGCCCCTCTGATTCTAGCGTACCTTCCCTTAGGTCTTCACCGGCGTGCCTGGTTTTAGCCCCTTCCCCCTTCGACTCTAGTTTAAAGCCCTATCTATCAGCCCTGCCAACTCCTGACCAAAGATCCTTACCCCTCTCCGAGAGAGGCACATCCCATCCGGTGCCATCAGGCCCTGTGTAGCATAGACCTTCCCGTGATCAAAGAACCCAAAGTTCTGCCGGTCACACCAGTCTCGAAGCCACGAGTTTATGTGAACAGCACGCCTTTCAGCTTCGATCCCCCCTATCGGAAGGACAGAGGCAAACACAACCTGCGCCCCTGATCCTCTAAGTAGTCGCCCCAAATCCCTAAAGTCTCTTTTGATCGCCTTCGGACTTCTCGTTGCTACTTCATCGCTACCAGCCTGAAAGACCAGTAGCGGGTAGTAGTCAGTGGGCCGTACCAGGCGCTGGAGTTTCTTGGCGAAGTCTCTCACCCGAGCCCCAGGGAGGCAACAGACTTCTCTGTGGGTTGGGTCCGGTCGGCATATCGGTCCCTCTGTCCCTTTCAGAAGGGAGCCCCCCATAACAATAGCCCTTCTTTCTTTTTTGAAGGATGATGTGGCAATGCGATGTGTAGGTCACCTTGTCTTAGGCGCCCCCTCCAGCTGGGACGGGGTTTTATCTACTTTGTCATTCAGATTGTCTTGTTCTAGTCCTTCATATCGATTATTTAAGGGTAGATGAGAAGGTGAGGTGGGCAGAGAGAGGGCCCGCCTACCACCCCGAATAGGCACCTGCCTCCATTCCTCCCCTTGATCTAGGTCTCCTCCCGCTGCCTGGCAGGAGGAGGGAACCTCTGTTTTCTGCATAACAGGAGACGCCTGTGCTGTGGCAGGTTCGTGAGCCTGCCTCAGAGAGGGTAGAGTGCACCTCCACCAGTCAATTTCCATCTCCGATTCCCTGATGCTTCTGAGCCTGTTCACCTCCTCCCGGAGCACTGCTACCTGGCTGAGCAGTTCTTCAACCTGGGCACACCTCCCACAGGCATACCCACCACTGCTGTCGGAGACCGACAGAAGGCTGGGGCACACTCTGCAGCCCAGGACCTGGACGGCTGCGTTTTTCCCGGGTCCCTCCGTCTGAGTAGCCACCGTGGTGACCGTGGCTGGAGATGCCGCACGAGATGCGGAGGCCACGGTTTTCTGCCTGGTTGATACCATGGTCAGGTTCTACGCAAGCAGGTTACAAGCACGGAAGGGAGAGGTAGCTGCAACAGAGCGACGATGGGTCCCCGCCCTTCTTGCCCGCCCTTCCTGCCCGCGCTAACTGCCTCGCTAACTGCCCCGTCACTCCCTGTTTGCCGGCCCTGTTAACTGCCTCGCTAACTGCCGCGTCACTCCCTGTTTGCCGGCCCTGTTCGCCGTGCTCCTGGTCGCTCGCGCTCCCTAAGGGCTGCCTTTGAACAGCCGGGGGGAGGAGCTGTCGCTGACGCTGCTGGCTCCGCCTACGCCTCGTCAGCCTCCCTCACGAGGGATGTTATAAATCACATGATACTATTATAAAGGTATTTTCATTCTCACTAGGGATTTTGTTGTCACAATATCAGCAACTTAGTCTCACAAAACCAAAAAAAAAAAAAAAGTTCAGTGTCCTGTATACTTCCAGTGCTGACATTGTCAAGAAGTCTGTGTTAGGCAAACATAGGATCACAGAAATTCTAAGGAAAATGGCATGAAACAAGACCACATGTGATACTAGCAATTTTTGGCAGAAAATTTATTTGTTGTGATTTCAAAAAGAAATGCAGAAAAGCCATAAAAGATATTCTTTATCTTGTGGAAACTATTTCCATTAAAAAAATAAAAAATAATATATATATAATATATATAATATATAATATTATATATATATGTAAAGAAATATATATATAATATTATATATTATATATTATATATATATAAAGAAAAGAAAAGAAAAAAAGAAAGAAAGAAAGAAAGAAAGAGAGAAAGAAAAAGAAAAAAATAAGAATCATTACCTGACTACAAACTGTCATTTGTATCATTTGAAGTGAGGTCATTATTTGCTTTAAGTATTCTTTGAAGTGCAAGCAAAGAACCAGGGATGGACCAGAACTTTTCTGGATGAGAAACAGCCTCTCAAATTGCTTTCATTTGTAAACTTCCCATTACCAACAGAACACTTTAAAGCACTACAGCAAACACTTTGCTGTTCCTCGTTAGTATAGTGGTGAGTATCCCTGCCTGTCACATGGGAGACTGGGGTTCGATTCTCTGATGGGGAAGGCCATTTGGCATTGGAATAGGCTGCCAAGGGAAATGGTTGGTTCACCATCCCTGGAGGTCTTTACAAGACATTTAGATGTAGAGCTTAGTGATATGGTTTAGTGGAGGACTCGTTAGTGTTAGGTCAGAGGTTGGACTGGGTGATCTTGGAGGTCTCTTCCAACCTAGATGATTCTGTGATATATAGAAGGGCACGCTGATTAACCTGGGCAATTACATACTCCAACGTCTTTATTGTTGAGATATAGAATAGCCAGGACATTTTCAGTCATAAGCAAATGAAGAAGTTTCTTGCTAATTTACTGTCATTAATAAAGGAATAAGGGAAATGATACTAAAAATCTGTTACTATGCTTACTAAAATTGCTTTCACCTGAATGTGCATAAAAGATAAATTTGTATTTCCAAAATCAAAAATCAAAGGAAACCCTCAATAAGAACTCCTTGGAGAGATATTTGAGGCTGTTCCGGGAGTACCTAAGCCTGCTGCAGAAGTATTATGTAAAGGGTGCCCCGATTTACAGTCACAAACATCTGACTTTGTTATTAACGTTGGTGTCTGGCCTGGAGTTCATCTACTTTGACTTGGATCTGTATGCTCCACACCTGAATCTGGCCCCATACATGCAAGATTACTGAAAGCCTTGTTACCTGATAGACTATAGATATACCACTATCCATAATCATAGCAGAAAGTGAGCAGCAGATCTCTACTTTAGTGCTGCAAAAAGAATCTGGAGATATGACTTGTGAAACAATCTTCCAAGGGACACAACAAAACTCTTAGGTACCATGTAGGGAACCGTCTCAGAACGCAGTTTACATTACTTACTACTACAGCCTTATCTGCTGTATTATAAATGATCTATCCAGCTATTGTAAGACAATATCAGAATTATTCCTCGTTTGAATGGTAGATTGCATTACAAAAGATAAAGGCTGGAGGGGGAATCATGTTTGTCACTTATATAGTACTGTTCTGAGCCAAAGCTGAGTAAATAAAGCATTGGTTTTGAGAACTTACCAAACCTGAAAGTTTCTAATTTTCCTTCTTCCAGTTTAAAAGGCAAAAGAAAAATGTGATCCAAACCCAACAAATCCTGGCTAGGTCTGAGACTACCAGACCACAGAAGGAACTGTGAAGGTCACCTTTCCAAAGACTGGGATGTGTGTGGTGGGAAATATTTGTGTAAAGGATAGGATATTCCTTTCATCTTCATATAAAGGTCCTAAGCTGTGATACTTAAAGAAAACAGATATTTTTCATGAGCTGGGACGATGTGTTGTTACTCTTAACAATATGATTTCCTCTATCAGGGAGAATCTCCAAACTGAAATAAATATCAGTGAGGTCCCTAGTTAGAGATTCTTGAATTCCTGGTCAGTCTGCCCTTCCTGTTCGATATCTTTGGTTCTTTCTGGTGTTTTTCATGTTGACCATGTTCTCCATGTTCTCCATGTTCACCTTTCTGTTGTTCTCTGTGTTCGAGAACACATTTTTGGTGTTCTCCATGTTAACCCATCAATAGCTCCTGATCTTCAGAGAGAGAAAGACATGGCTAAAAACTTAGGCAAAACAGCATTAGAAAGGCTATGCTTATAGAATTGTTACAAAAAATGTTGCTGTCATATACTCCCTGAAAAGCGATCCCCTTGCCTGCAATACTGATACTCTGTATTTACGCTGGTGTGATGGAGATCAACTGGCCTGCTCTCTATAGGAAAGGTATACAAACCAAGGCTTGAGAAACTAAATCCCACTCATATCCTGTAACACTGAGCCGTTAAATTAAGTATTCTAGCAAAATACCTTGTCAGATAATTACATTTTCCTACCTGAATTTCCCAGCTAGTTTTAGCTGAATACTGTGTCCTTCCTCATTTCTTGTCAGAAGCTTTCTTACCAAGGCATTGCATGCTTGCATGCTAGCAAAGTCTGTGACTGCCTATATAGTTTCTCTAGGATGACTAGCTGGATGGAAGATTTTCCTTTTTTAAATCTACTCATATTTAATCTTTAAAAAGACTTTCTTATAAGGATTTCTTCAGGCTATGTATAATTTTCTCTTTACAGTCTTTTATTGAAAGTTTTTCCATGGACCTGTCACTCTACACTTTAGTCTTTTTATAGGTTCTCTGTGCCACTGGCTGCAATTATCAAGTTCAGAGCAAATGGTTCCCTTTTAAGTCAAATCCAATGCTACTTAATGAACTAGTTGGCAACAAGGCATGCGAAGAACATCGCAGCTACTTGACCTGTCCATGTAACCTGTGTTTCATTCCAATTTTATACTTAGTCTCAAGAACAGAGCTGGTAGGAGTGAGTACAAAGGTCATAGGCCTCCTGCCAAGGTCTTCCTCATTACTTTCCTGCTGTCATCCTATGCCACCACATTTGTTTAGGTGTTTGTTTCAAGGATGCCAACAATCAGCTTTTGTTTGGCAAATATCAGTATTTCACTGTCTTACAGTAGAGAAATACTCTGAACACTCCCAAAACAGACTTCTTTCCTTTCCCCCTTTTAGTCAGACATAGGTTATAACCTATGCCTCCTCCCCACAGCAGCTCTCAAGCACACGAAAACAAATTCAAAAGCCTCAAGCATCCTGTATGAACTTTATCTGACCATCAACAACTGGCATTGCTTCTCCATTCTGAAATAAATCAATTCTCCATTGTGACTTGAAAAATGTACTGCATTTGCCTGTTCTGTCAATTATACATTTCTTTTGGCACTTAAAGTCAGATACCAATCTGAGAGCATGAGATTACTCTACTGATGCTGTTGAGTCACATTAGTAAAACTCATGGCAGACATTTCTGTAAAAAACTTTCCATTGACCTATGTTCATCAGCAGAGAAGAAATAACAGGAACAATACTATCTTGCTGAACTTTAAAGGGATACAGACACAGTATTTTTTGTAATAATTTTATGCCATTGATTTGCTCTCCATCACACATGATACTTTGCAGAATTCCTAAGCACTACATTATGTTTTTGTTTTAATCATTTTTTTTCCACAAAATCAGACATATTGTAAATGTGACTTGTCCTTATATTTTGCATGGGGCATATAACACTTCAAGGGCACCTGCTGGCCCTTGCTGGAACAGACAAAAAACTTGAAGAGCTGCAGAGAATTATGACAGAATGGAGAAAAATACTGCAGTGAACCTGTACAACAAACTAGTTACTTAAGTTGGAATTGATGCTCTCACCACAAAGTTACTTTAAAATTTCATGCTGTAGGACACATCAACAACATAGTTTCTGTGGTTAGATTTTGACTGTGTGGTCACCAGCAGCATCAAATACGTAAACTTATTTCTGAGAACAATTGCAAATTGACTTTTTCTTTTGCTGGCCGCAAAGTTTTTTGCATTTATACAGGAAATAATTAAATAAGTAAACCCTCTTTTTTAGTACTTCTGAAATGAGAAATATTATAAACTTAACATTAATTAAACAAGAATATCTTAAAGAGAACAAAAAATCTATTTTCTTTCCTTCCTCCATCATCAACATGGGTTTTATTTATCTCTCTGCAGAAGTACACCACTAAGTCATAAATGTGCTTTTATTAATAGAAGTTACATATTTCTTATGCTTATCTGACAAGCATTATTTCTGTTACTTTGCATGGAAGACTTATGACTTATTTAGGTAGGTAAAAAGTCCAGAAATTTTCAGAACCCAGGGAAAGTCCAAGTATGTCTTAAATATTTGCTACAGAGAAAAAAAAAAAAAAAAAAAGGAAAATTAAGGTGTTTCAATAATACAGTACTTAATAAAAAAATCTCATGTCTCTTAACCCCAGAAGCCTAGAACAGTTAAGGTTTGAAGCGACCTTTGGAGATCATGTGGTCTAACCCCTCTTCTCAGTCTGGGACACTTAGAGCAGGTTGCCCAGGATCATGTCCAAGTGGCTTTTGAAGATGTCCATGGAGGTGGAATCCACAAACTTTCCAGGCAACCTGTGCCGGTGCTTTGTCACCCACACATTAAAGAAGTGCTTCCTTATGTTTAGTCAGAACCTCTCGTGTTCTAATTTATGCTCTTTGCCTCTTGTTCTGTCACTGGATACAACTGAGAAGAGCCTGGCTCTATCCTCATTGCACCCTCTCTTCCTGTATTTATATTTATACCATGGTCACCATGATCATTCAAAGGTTATTGACAGTGGCCTCACAATAACATCTGCTAGCTCCCTCAGCACTTGTGGATGCATTCTTCTAGGGCCAATGGACTTCCAAATGTCTAGTTTTGCTAAAATATTTCCTGATCTGATCCTCTTCCACCAAGAGTATGTCTTTCTTGCTCCAGAGTTTCCACCTGTTCTCTGGGACCATGGATTCCTGAAGGCTGGTTTTGCTGGTAAAGACTGATGAAAAAAAGGCATTCAGTACCTTGGTCTTTCTACTCTCCTGTGTAACCAGGTCTCCTGTTTCATTGAGCTTTGGGCCCACAGTTTTCCAAGACTTTCTTTTGTAACCAGTGTAATTGTAGAAGACCTCCTTGTTGTGTTTGACATCCCTGGTCAGATTCAATTTAGTTTGGACTGTAGCTTTCCTAACTTCATCCCTGTGTGCTTGGGCAATCCCACATTGATTCTTTCCTTCAGTTTTTCTCCTTGTGTCCAAGCATGCTGTTGTAGGAACTCAGAGATGCTCAAAATGGCTCACAGAAAAGAAGAGGCAGAGTTAAAAGCCCACGAGAAGAACAAGGGTTGAAGTACATTGAATTATATAGCAAAGAACTTACACAGTTCCTGCTAAAGCCTCTCATTTATTTCTGTGGCTTTGAACCAGTCTTCACAAACTGCATAAAATAATATTTACTTATGCTAGTCTTTTAGCTTTTGGATTAGGTGTTCAAAAGGGACTCTTAAAAATGAAATCTTCTTAAACTTGTTCAAAACCCTTGGTTTCAATCTTTATTAGTTCAACTTGTGGTAGGCTCACCGGGGTTAAAGGGTTTAAATAACTAAATGATATTTCAAAACTACTGAGGAAAGTATCTTTCACTCTTCAAAAAGATAGACTTCCTGATTATTTTTATTTATTTATTTATAAACCTGATGTAAAAGAAAAACATTTTATTGGGCAGATCTTTGTGGGAAATATATACAGACTAAAATACAAGCTAATAGCTTTGTAACACTGTAATCCTTAGGGGAAATTACATTTAGTTTTGTGTTTTAATGGAAACTTTGCTTTGAAGATACAATTTAGTCAGTCAAACACCAACAACATCTGTCACTGTTGCTAGCAACTGATCTCTTAATCATGAGCAATTCATTTCAAAATGGCTACAGGCTTTAGAACAACATGAATCTTCTCAGAAGTCCCTTTGTAATACTACCATTTGAACACACACCCCCCCCCCCCCCCCCCCCCCAACCTCTCCCTGAAAAACTGCAGACTGCAGAGATCAGGCCCAGGAAAATCAAATCACACTGTGCTTTACAGCCAATAACACACTCCACCAAGAGGAGGGTGACAGACTGGTTTCAGCTACTCTGTCTCTGTTGGAGTTCTGGCATCTTTTGATATCTTTGTCTTCCAGTGTAGATTTACTACATTGTTGGAACTAATTTCTGCCTCCCCCCACACCTTTTTTTTTTTTTTTTTAAATGCAGTTTGTCTTGAGGCTCTTGCTCCATGTGTTTTATTATTATAATTCTTGGATTGCTGGCACCTGCTTTCTGCCCATAGTTTTAAAGCTGTGTATTCTGGCCTCAGTTTCCTCTGGAGGCTGGATTATCAGCTGCTTGGCAGAGGTGGCTCTATCTAGGCATGTGGCACAGGTACTGTTTTTGCTGCATGGGGATCTGTACTTTTGATAGCTCTGCTTTGTCAGTAATCCCTGGCAGTGCCCGTTCACTTCAGTGACATGTTAGGAAGACATCTTCAACGGTTAAATGAAAGAACCTCTCTGTTTTACCTGCCAAAGCCTGCCTGCACGCCTGGTCACATTGCTTTGTTTCTTCAGTTCTTCTTGGCATATAAAAACAAACCAGGCTTTCAGTAAATAATTTGCTTCTCTTCAGTGGAGACTAGAGTGCTGACTCCCCAGCTCTCCTTAGCTAAAATCTTTCCCTTTCTCAGTTTGGAAGTGCCCAACTGTCATCTCCCTCCACCCCTACGTATCCTGTGTGGTTACAGAAGCTTGCCTCAGGCACAACATGCCTTACAATGCTAAGTATTGCAGGGCCACCAGCATTGCAAAACTGCTGAGAGGTGGGACAATTGGCACTATACTGTGTGTCTCCTCAGGACACCAAAATGAACATCGATTCATGAGTCCTCTGTCTCCTGTACAGGCTACCAGAAACATCTGAGATAACTTACTATGAAAAGCAGTCTGCTTTTCTCTTTTGAAACACTTAGGAACATCCATTTTTCAATAGAAGCTATCAGAGCTCTCATTAACACTATACAGGTAAAGAAAATAAAGGTGAAAAGAATTACTATCATTTTCACAAAAATGTAGAATGAATGCGGTAAAGCAATAATTAGCAGTGGCAGAAACTAGACTCACACAAAATTATTATTATTATTATAAATGTATTGCATTAAATTGAAATCTTCTTTCACTTTGGAAGCTTACAGTTTTTATATATGATGAGGTTAGGCTTTGCTGGTTCATTTTTTCTTATTGAGCACAATTTTTTTTAATTTTTTTTTTTTTGTTAAATGTCAAGAAAGGCAAGTCCAACAGTTTGCTAAGTTGCAAATGTGCAAGTGAAGGAGGCATCAAAGTCTGCAAAGGAGCCTGAGAAAAAATATGCTTCCAGTTCTCCAGCAAATGGTAAATACTGTGGTTGTTTTACTTGGGTGAGCAGCGGAGTTCCACCACGGCCGCTCTCTCACTACCCCTGCTGAAAGGGGAAGAGGGAGAAAATACAGCAAAAAGGGCTCAAGGGTTGAGATAAGGATGATTTAATTAAAGGGAAAAGGAAGAGGAATAATAAAAAAAAAAGGCCATGCAGAAGCACAGACAGAGCAAAGCAGTTACTCTACTTCCCGTCAATGAGTTATGTTCGGCCACATCCTGGGAAGCAGGGACTCAATATGCTTAGTGGTTGTTTGGGAGGAGAGATGCTTCCACAACCAGAGCCCCCACTCCCCCTTTCCCACCTTTTATAGATGAGTGTGACACCACATGGTATGAAATATCCCTTTGGTCAGTTTGGGTCAGCTGCCTTGGTGATGTCCCCTCCCCATCTCTTGCTCACCCCTAGCCTGCTGGCTCTTGGGGGGTTAGAGGGAGTCCTGATGCGGTGCCAGTATTGTGCAGCAATAGACACAACACTGGTATGATACCAGTGCTGTTCTAGCTAAAAGTGTACAACACAGCACTGTATGGGCTGCAGGGAAAGTTAACTCCATCCCAGCGAGACCCAGCACAGAGGAAGGAGCGATCTACCAAGTAAAATGCTTCTTATTTTACAGCTTTTTTTTTTTTTTTGTTAACCAACAGAAGTGCCTCGGAAGTATATATTACAACTACTTATGGTTTCCATACATTCTCAGTATATCTAAAGCAAATTTATAGAAAAACAGAACAGCCTTCATATTTGGAAGTAAATTTGGAAGAGATCACTAGGAAAGATTATTGTCATATACATAGTACAATTTTTTTTTTTTTCAAAAAAAGTTTGCTACCTAGACATGTACAGGATGAATTGTTATATTATTATATATTATTATTATATATTATTATTATATTAATTTTATATCCATAGGTGTGCCATATATGCCTAGTGCATACAAAAGAAGTGTCAGAAACACATGCTCCTCAGGAACATGCGATGGCTAATACAAACTCCAACGTCTTTAGATTCACTCATGTTTTGCCAGACTGAACTTGTGTCCTTTGTTTAAACTCGTATCAACTATCTATTTGTCATCACGATTTTGTTCTTCTTAGAGCCTTTTGAAGATATTTATGACGGCCACAGTATTTTCAAGAAGATCAAAGAGAATGCTATTTTGCCAAAAGACAAGTAAAACAAAGTTAAATTAGTAGTCTGCTCCTACTTCCATCTGAATCAATGCTGAATCTGAGTATCAATATGCAGAAATTGGGATTGTGATCACATGGGATGTCTGCAGCAGCTGAGAGAGGGAGCCCAAGTCTCCCGACTACTAGTCCTGTGTTTTAACCACAAAACTACTCTTTGCCTAGAATTGCTCTTTCCTCTCCAGCACAGAAAATAATACAAGAGTTTCTCTAGATCCATGACAAAAATTCACACAACTCTATTTCCCCTCTGGTTTTGTTTATTTAGTAAGCTGGTTGAAAGAAGCAAGCTGGTGGTCAAGATAAATGAGTGAAAAAGACTAGGCCAGAGGAATCATAAAATTCTGTGTTCAAGCTGTCCTACAGAAAGGATGTTAAATCTTTGCAACCATCCAAATTCACTGCATCTGAGAGGTCATTAATACACTGAACTTGGTGGACTGTGAAAATTTAACCCATTTGGTCCAATGTGTTTACCAAAATATATTTCAAAAGAGTATGTAAGGAAGGAAGCTATGTGAGTGTGAGAGATAGAAAAGTATTCTGGAGTGCCTGTTATAGGGGTTTCCTAGTTTGTCGAGTGTCCATTTCTTTTCCTCTGTTTTGAGGAAGAATTATGAGTTACTTCCTCATTTTTAAAAAATATCCTTTCCCTGTCTTGTGGTAACAGGTTCAAAGATTTTTGTTGGCAGATACTTTATGACACCTATGTACCTCCACCAAAAGAAAGCTCGCTTATATTTCTAAATAAGCTGTATTCTTCCCTAACTATGCATATTTGGAGTTGTGTTCTTTTTTTTTTTTTTTCTCTACATATTGCAGAGAATAAGATTACAAGACACATCTTTTCTTTCAGTTAAAAAACCCATAACATTTCCTCCAATAGTTCCTAGTAAATCAAATCTGCTTAGACTTGTTTAAAATACAGGTGACTTGATCATATTTTTTTTGCAACTCATTATTTTCTTGCTTCCCTAGTGCTGCTCAAAAGAGTAACTATGTAACAAGTTATATATATATTAGTAATAATATTAGTCTAATTTCATTACATTCTTTGAAGTCACTGAAGTTTTATCAAAATATGCTGAGATCAAATTGAGGACTGAATTCAAATTATGTAATCTTTGCAGCAGTCAGATTCCGTGCATCATTCTTCTTTTTGAGAGCATTCAGAATTCCAGGCTAACTAAGGTTGATAAAGTTCAGTTCCACAATACCTACATATGCAATTTTATTTTGTTTCGTTTGAATTTGGAGCTTTTGTTATGATATGGTATCATACACGAAGAAGGGATAGAATGATAGACCAGTTTCTTTCATTTCAATGACATGGAATTATAGAATCATAGAATGGCCTGGGCTGGAAGAGATCTCAAAGATCATGTAGTTCCAACTAGATCAGGTTGCCCAAAACCCCATCCACCCTGGCCACACTTCCAGGGATGGGACATCTACAAATTCTCTGGGCAACATATTCCACTGCCTCACCACCCTCATAGTAAAGTGTTTCTTCCTTGTATCTAATATAAATCTACCCTCTTTTAGTGCAAAATCATTACTCCTTGTCCTATCACCACAACCCCTAATAGAGAGTTCCTCTGGTGCTTTCTTGTAGGCCTCCTTTAGGTACTGGAATGATGCAAAGAGGTCTCGCTAGAGCCTTCTCTTCTCCAGGATGAACAACCCCCAACTGCCTCAGCCTGTCCTCACAGGAGAAGATATATACTTCTCATGGGATGTTATAGACTTTAGTTATTGTGTAGTGTCACTATAGCATTTCAAGTCCTGTTCCACATTAAAAGTAGAAATGAAGACAGTGCTTCCTCTGTTTCCTTCTTCTCACTTTATTAAAAGCTTGATCTGTTTAAAAAGCATGTAAAGTATTTAATTATTGAGTGCAAAATTGAAAAACAAACAAAACAAAACAAAATAAAAAGAATATCAGGAGTTCAGTTTGTAAGAGTTCTGAGATTTTGGTCCTATTCACACACTGTTCTAGTGCATATATGTATTATTTTGAGAGCTATAACAAACTTTTATTATTATTGTTGTTATTGTTATTGTTGTTATTGTTATTGTTATTGTTATTGTTATTGTTATTGTTATTATTAGAAGGTAAAACTTGATGGAAGACCTTTAGCATTGAGAAACAGATTTTGAGTTGCATTGTAGATGCCACAAGTAGCCGGTGAAGGTGACAAAACCCTGGAACAATGCTCTCTTGACAGGTCCTGATATACCAGCTGAAAGTACATCAGGTTAAAAGTTGCAAGTCAAGAAGGTCATGAGAATATAGAACATTATGGGTAGACAGTGTCAGCCAAGATAGCGTTATATCTTTTGACAGTTAGCAAGTAATTTTAGCTTCTCCCCCCAGAAAAAG
The DNA here is from genome assembly GCF_964034855.1 of Anser brachyrhynchus. Classification (NCBI taxonomy): domain Eukaryota; kingdom Metazoa; phylum Chordata; class Aves; order Anseriformes; family Anatidae; genus Anser; species Anser brachyrhynchus. The sequence continues at coordinate 33,667,395 of NC_137697.1, forward strand.
TGAGATTGAGTGAGAAATTTATTTTAAAAGTCTCAATATTTCATTTTGGTATTTTCAAAATAAAATGTTTTGACTTTCTATTTCAAAATGGATTTTCATTCAGGGATTTACCTCATGGAAAACAAACAAACAAACAAACAAAAAAAACAACCAACCAAACAAACCAGACAACCAACCAACTAACAAACCCCTCCAAAATTCCCATGCTTGGCAAAAAAAGTGAAACTAAAAATGAACTGACTGATGGTTGTTCAGTTTAATTATCAATGAATTAATAATGACCAATTATTGGTAGATCTATCTTCAAAAGGCAGCAGAACCTCTGGTAAGGTACTGCCAGTACTGTGTTGCTCTAGGACAGCTAAAATTATCAACTAATAGCTACTGAAAAAAAATAATTAAATTTTATGGAAATGTAACTAATTTAAGTGAAAATTACTAATATCACACCTTTCTGAGCAGTTCATATCTGTAAACCAACAGGCAATACATTTACTTATGAAGCTTTTACTTTCTCAAAACATATTATTGAGGATCAATATGATATTTTATTCTAGTATAAAGTGACTACTCAAACATGACAGCTAAGCTCTAAGCGAGTCAAGTTCAAGTAAGGTAAGTCTGAGCACTTTTACCCTATCATGAACCTAAGTGTTTCATATTGTAATTGACAAAATTCACATCTTTGAGCTTTTCATTTAGACTTTGATAAAATCTGCTCACAAAGGCAGATGGCAGGCTGTTATTTTTAATTCACAAGCCATGTTAAATATATGCCATATGTTATAGAACTTTTCAAGTGCAGCCTTTTGAATGCTATCACAATAAACTTATGAAATTACATAAAAGGGAAATCTGACAGAGAACACCAACACTTCAGGTTACATGGTTGAAAAAGGAAGTGAAGATGGCCTGACGTTCTGCTTTATAAAATACAGTTATCAAAAATACCAAATAATCATTGAAACATCAAAGTCAGTGTAGAAGGGAAGTATTTAGGGGCTTCTGTAGTTTTGTTTTCTGCATCTAGAAAAAATTCCCTGAATGCACTATATGCACTAACCCATCTGTTTGCTCGTAAACAAAAGGCTTGTGATGTTGCTCCCTATATCTAGGGAGCTTCATGTGTAGGTTAATAACAGCAATGAAAAAAAACACATACGGTCTGAAGCAAAAGTATTTCAGATAACATTGAAGTCACAGTTGTTGTAGAAGGAGTCCTTCAAGTTGCAGCTATCCTAGAACAGAAGTGATGAAAGCTGCAAGAGCAACTGCAAAACAATTCTGTTGTTGTTGTTGTTGTTGTTGTTGTTGTTGTTGTTGTTGTTATTATTATTATTATTATTCCCCCTCAAAAGGATACAGCTAATGAATGAAGTTCACAGCCTACAAAGAACAATTGATAGGGTTATACAGGGCTTTAGTGAGTGGAAGATGTATCTTTAAAATGACTATATGCAACATGTTACTCAGCTTCTGGCTTCTGGATGTTCACAGGCAGCTCAGAGAGACACAAGAGATGGGGAGTACAACAATGAGCCACTTCAGTTAAACCTAATGCAGGAAGAGACATTACTCCCAGGGAGGGAAATAAATGTCCTGGCAGAAAAAGATGGGAAGGAGAAAAGCATTTGAAAAAATTCTGCATGCAAAGAGGGTCAGTAATCTTGTGACCAGCTGTGGCTGAGGCTTGTTTATGTAGACTCCAAAAACAACCATTAGAAAGGCAGTTCATTCGACAGCTCTTGTGCACTACTGATCAGACTGAATGAGAACAGTGAGAGTGTGAATTGGGCTGCCATGAGCAAATGTTGTTTATTTGGTCCTCTGGTTTGCATGGGCATGTTGCAGTGGTCATGGATTTATTCAGCTGCCTAACACAGCCTGGAGCCACTGGAACAGAAGCTTTAAAGAAATTGTATAAATGTATGTGCAGAACAGCAAGAACATTTCTATATAGTGCAGAGATAGATGAATTATTCATTATGAATTATTCATAATACAACTTTTGGCATTTTTTCCTGAATACATTTTTTTTTTTTAATTATTCAGCATTTTGATCGAATAATTGCTACACTTTTTATTACCATTCATCAGAATACTTTCAAAGGTTCTTGGTTTCTTTATTCAGTATTCGTCTTAACATATTCAATGACACCTGATTAATCCAGCCATTTCTGGAATTCTTCACTATCTTAGATTGCTGAAATCAGTAAGCTAATGAGATCCATCATTGTTAGGAAGACTGTTAAAGAAAATGGGTAACACTGCCTTTTTTTTTTTTTTTTAATAAATCTATTTTAAGGATTTATTTAATTTTTAATTTGTGAACACTGTTTTCTATTTTACAGGACTAAGTATATTCAGAAAAAAATCATTTGTTAATAATACATAGATTTGTAACACTTGTAATAATATTGTGCTTGGGCAGCTTCAGTATTTTCATTGCAGAGACAACCAAGTGGTGCATTACAATGGTTTCTGAAGTAGTTACTCACATTCACATTCATTAAGTGGAGTTGGACTGGATTTAATTTTAAGGTAAATCCAAGATGTGTTAATTCAGCTCAGTGAAGGTGCATGATTGTATAAACTAAACAAGGAGGAAATGAAATTATGAGAACCCGTGTCTTTAGTGGTGGTACTTCAGCTTCAAACCAGAATGAACAAGAACAGATTCAAAGTCTAAGAAAGTGCAGGTTCTCTTTTTGATGACATGAAGCTGTGAATTGAATAACTACCATATCTATACTTATACATTTTCAATAATATATATAGTGGCTGTAGTCTTGAGAACAGATATAAAACTCCACCTAAGTAATCAACAACTTCCTATTAGCCCTCTCTTTAGCATTCCTCTAGGGAGTAAAATTGCAACTAAAACCCCAAAGCTCTTGAGACTTACTAGAAAATAAACCAAAAAGAATACAAATGTCACTATGGGGAGCTCCAGCCAATGAACTTTAGATATTGTGGCAGCATTAGACCCACTGTTAAAAACGCCAGTCCTATTTGAATTCCCCTGGGTGCTGTAGGCTAATTCTCATCTTTGCACACTGAGTGGTTGGGTGAATATAATGAGAAATAAATAAATAAATAAATAAATAAAAACTTTTTACAAACTTTCCTTACCCAGTTTCCATGGAAATGAAAGTGGAAAGACTGCTGGCAGTCAGTAGCTGAGTGTGAGAACTCTCGCTTGCAGATGTCAGTTCCTGACTGTTCGCTGAAAACTGCAAAGTGTTGGTTTAAAAAATCAGCTGCAAACGATGTCTTCAAAACTGCAGCCTTTAGAAAGAAGTTGAAGTTGATAAACCATTTTTAAAATGGGATTTTTTAAAATGCAAAAATCTTTACATTTCCACCTGGCTGCCAAGACAAATCACTTTTGCAAGCAACTGGACTGGTGACTTCATTTCCAGTCAGTATCCTCTATGTCTAGATTTCCTTTTGGTCCAGAAGTTTGAGTTGATTACTTTGCAGAGTATGCGGAAAGGCTTACCCATTTAAAGAGAGTACAAGTTTTCTCGTTTTTTTGGTAAAGCTCTTGTGGATTCTGTTTAGATTTTGACTGCAAAGATTTGCATAAATATAACATAACAAAGAAGATTAAGGTATCTAATATTAAGTTGTGAAATGACTGTTTTGTGGACAATAAACAATAAATATAAAGTTTAGTCATATGCTTCAAATAATGATTGAGAAGATTTTTCATATTTTGATAGAGTCACACAGTTTGAATCTAAACTTAGGGCAGCTGCAACAAACTTCTTACTGTAATAAAGGTCTATCCTTCTCTCCATATTACAAAACAAAACAAAACAAAAACAAAACCAACAACAACAACAAAAAAAAGAGCTGGAGACATATATGCCAGTTATATCCAATCCATATTCTCTACATCCTACTAAAACTTTCACCAATGCATTTAGTGTACTGTATATTTTTAGTCACTTTATTGTGTTTAAGTAACAGACTATGGAGTAGTGAGTATGAGGTGTTTTTCCTAAGATTACAGTCTTGAAGGCAGATAAGCATTATTTTATGGTATGCATTAATTAACACAGTAATGCATTATTTTCCCTGGATTAAGTGTTTGTTAGTAGTTTAATTCAGGTAGCAGTAACTCATTCACAAACAGAATTGTCAGGAGTGTGATAAATAAGTGGCTGATGTGACATGTAAAGTACACTGAAGACTTAAGACTCCTTTTCCCTTTTTCCCCTACTTATTAATTTAATTTTCATGACTGCTGCAGCAGGTGGAGTATTTTGTCTTCTTTTGTTACTGAGGAAACTCTATTAATAACTGGTCAAGAGATAGAGACAGTATAATCCATAACTGCTAGCAATAGCACAGCCAGCTGTGGCGCCAACAATCTGTAATATTACCAAGAATGATGTAATTTATGCCAACTAACATGAGGCACCTGTAAAGCAATTCAGTATCACTTATGCAATGAACGACATTTTTGACTAAACTGTGTGAACATACAAGAATAGAAGACAAGACTGTCGTAAAACTTTTTGATTGGATGATAAATAGGATTGAAGATTTTGACTTTGTTGATCTCCTTCCTCTTCACCGTTTGTCTGAGAGCAACCACTGGTTTAACTCTCTGAACTGATGTAACATACAATTATTAAATTGTCTTTTGTTCTGAGATGTAAAAGAGAAATTGAAGGCACCTTTCTACAAGCTTTTATTCTTTCATTCTGCCACCACCATTTATGTATTTATTTATTTATTTATTTATTCATTTATTTATTTATTTATTTATTTATTTATTTATTTATTCATTTATTTTGGCTAACTCCAGGCTTCCAAGATTCATCAATAATTACGCAGCAAAGGTATTTAGTTAATCCCTGTATGTATTATTTGGTTGTAGGTTTATGCACTCAGGAACACTAGAAAGAAGAAAAGTACTTCAGAGAAAAGAGATTCTCTGAGACTCTCTACCTGAGCAAAGACACTTTGAGAGCACACAGAATAGCATATTATTTTAGCTGTTGTTTTGCAAAACAGCCATGCAAGTCCCAACAAGGTATTTTTCCTGGAGGTAAATGAGCCTTCAGAGATAAGAATGAAACCATTAGGTTATCTGACTACTCACAAGTGGTAGTTTTAGCCAGGTGCCTAGCTTGTGCCCAAATAATAGGTTTCAGAAGAAATCTCATTCATCTTTTGTTCGCTATACATGGCCAAACTGGCTACCTGGAGCTCATTACCCAACTCTTGCTATAGCTGTATGCTATGTATATACATATTATAAAAGGACAGACTTTATAATTGTAAGGACTGCAGACATGTTCTGTTGAAAAAGACCACAGTCTTGAAGCATGTGTTGAGATGGATCAGAATGTCTGTTCCTGCTAGGGTTTTTGAAGAAGGTGGTAATTAATACCGGTCTACCACATTGTTCTGCTGAATTGTTTAGTCTTACAGTGGGTAAATACTTACCTCTCCTTTACTGGATAGTGAGCAATCAGGAACTGTAAGTGATTCAGTTCCTTATTTTCCTTCCTGAGGCTTGTTCAAACTCTTGAAAGACAGGATTTCCAACCAAAACAACTTCTTTTTTTTTTTTTTTTTTTTTTTTTTATCTCTTGCCAGTGTGATCTCAAGCCATTTGTTATTCTTTATTTTTTTCTCTCCTCTAGATCATTTGTATTCCTCATTCCCTTGTATATATATATATATATATATATATATACACACACACATATATATATATTCACATATATATATACACATATATGTATATATATATATAATCAGGAGTATTCCATAAATGAAATATTATTTTTAAATATCCATCAGTAGACTTCCAAAAGACTTTTTCCCACCCTGAACACAACATTGAGGAAGATAAGCAAATAAAGTTATCCAATTCTACTCTGTGAGGTATGAAATTACTCCTTGCTAGTGGTAGGGAGTAGTTCCCTAGGAACACCACACACTGTACATTTCTTATTTAACAAAATAAAGCATTTGAGTAAGGAAGCAACTAAAGACTATATAGGCAGATGCGACATGTCTAGTCCACATTTATTTAGTTTTGGCTTCGTTGTGATCAGGGAGCTTATACAGCACAGTTAGCTATAATAGGAATGTCACATCTTCTAGAGCTTTTTCTATCCTTCCCATGGCTTTCTATTTGCCTGGCTGTCCCAATTCCTTCTGTGTAATCAGCTGTTTGCAGAGGTGGTATTGCCAGCTAATTACACAGACGCTAGGCTGATGTAAACTAATTTACAATACTTAAGAGTCTGACTCTTAGCAGTCCGTCTCACTCAGAACACTGATATTAAACTAAGAGATTAAAAAAGTGATCTGAGACCTACAGCAACAAAAGAGTAGCATAGTTTCTGTTCTGCCTAAGAGCATGATTTCCCTCTCTGTACATAAACTAGCATATCACTTTGACCATGAATTACATCTAATTTATGCATCTGTAAAAGATAAATAAATATGTGCAAAGTAAATTTTAAAGGTATTTACATGACACATTTGACAATTTCAGTTTTCAGCTAACTTCTTATTGCTGCTATAAACACAATGCTAGCATGACAGAGTTCCCTAAAAATGTAATGATAGGCACTATGGGAATCATATAGTGTCTGAAATCAGGAAATATCATACACCCAAGCTCAAACTTCTTAAGACCTAAGACACAACACCAAGATCAAGAAAAGATTTCAACTGATTTCAGTGATCTTCAAATCAGAAGCTAACAAGTATGCCAGTAAATAGTTAATATTTAAATTTTTTAAGAAGAAATGGCAAGAAAAAAAACACTCCGTTTTGCTTCCTAATACCTACTGCCATGAGATAGATAACCTGAAATATTTTTCCTACTCAGGTGGACGAGGGAGGAAAAGGAGACAGAAAAGCACTCTGAAAATGCACTTATAGAATCTTGCAGACCACTACCAGACTATTAGTCAATACAAACTCCTTTGCTGAAACTTCGTATAAGAAGTGTTATTCTGAAATCAGGACCTGTTTAATTTACAGCTGCAACCACTGCCATTTTGAGAAGTTTAGAGGTACACTTTGCTAAATATAGCTTCAGGTTTTCTGCAAAGTAGTTTCTGATTTCCTAAGGGATTCACAGTTATCTGAGTTTTGGAAGAAACCTGGATCCATCTTCTTAAGAGAAGAGCTTTAAAAGAGCACTTTTATTGACTGTCTATATCCTATATCTGCAAGTCTTTTTCAGTTAAATGTTCGATTATAAGCCTTCTGTAGTGTATGCTTGTGATCAAATGTCCCATTAGAAACTTCTTTAGACAAGCAGGATCAAAACTTTGTCTACTGAACCAATGCACCCAACCAGAATTCATACTGACCTTCCCCCAGGAAATGAAGAACTTTTCCTGTCATTAGCATACAACTGCTAAGTGTCACACAGTGCAGACAGAACTGAAGTTTTCCCTACCAGCTCCTCATAGTGCTTGTATCACAAATGTCTAATGGCAAACGACAACAGCCAGAAAGGCCACCCTGCTAACTCTAGGAATATCACAAAAATTGAGAAACAAACAAGAAATATTCCAAGCTTTCCAATGGATATTCCATGGCATACTGTATGTGATAGACCACTAATCACTCTTGATTCTATGATAAATTTGAATACTAATCCCTTCTGAATAGGGATTAAGCTTCAGCATGTAGAGAAGGGATTCATTAGAATTCATCTCATCAAGACACAGCTTGAACAAAGTTCCACAGCCCTTTCTGCACTGCAGCCTTTTTAGTGCTGACAACCAGTTGCCAAAAGCAGCAGAATTAACAGTGAGTGGCTAAAATCAACAAACTGTAACCTATGAATGTCTGAAATTTCTCAGTCAGAAGTTTCAGTTTATGTGGTGTGTTGTAGTCTGGAGAGGATTATTTTCAGCCAAAACACTTTCTGGGTAATAACAACAGGCAAACCTTCACATAATTCTGAAAGGGATGACAGTAAGTAAGGGAAAGGCAATGGTGATCATGTTGACAGAGTACAAGCATGAGTGTTGTGAGGCTCCATCTTTTGATATGTGCATCATTGGCCACAGGCTCACACAGTTAAATTACTTCATTGATTCAGCGTGAATCAGACTAGATATTAATGCATCATCGGGATGCCCTTTCTCAGGGAGCAAACACTCTGGTATAGCTTTGACCTCCTCCAAATGGTATTCATATAAAGGCATAGAATGGTGCCTAATGCAAGACGTAATATGTGCTTAACAGTAGTTTTTGTTTCTACTGGCTAGAATCAATGAGTATTTTGACCACCAAATTAAAAGCAAAACCTCCAAACTTTTAGGACTCCATTCTCAGTTTTGACTAAATTGGCATAGGTTTTATGAACACATGGAGCTTTGCTGCACATAAGCTGAAGATTTGGAATAGTCTATGATACATCCTGCTGTTGCAAGGAGAAATGGCCTCAGGCATTCTGAACTAAAATACTTTGTCTACAGTAAATCATGCACAGCTATACAGCAATACAGTTCTACATGCTCTGCAAGTGGAATACGGCTGTGCTAAAAGATGACAACCTCTCACAAACAACTCTACTTTACCATGTGGCCAATGACAGCCCAGCAAAATGGGACATAGAAAATCACGGGCCCTTCATGTAGCACAAAATTAACCTTGAGACATATCATTAATCACAAGTTTCAGCTTCATACAGAATATTTAGCAGTCCAAGTCTCATACATTATAAGCAGCTGTTTAGCTAATTGTTTTGAAACGTGTTAAAAAATCAAAAATTCAGGTGCAGAGACCTAGTATTCTATGACACCAGCTGTTGTTGCTTGGTTATTATAAATAAATATAATATAATATAATATAATATAATATAATATAATATAATGTAATGTAATGTAATGTAATGTAATGTAATGTAATGTAATGTAATATAATATAATATAATATAATTAATATAATATAATATAATATAATATAATATAATATAATATATATATAAATAATATAAGATATAAATATTAAATTATATATCCTTTGGCTATAAAGATACTATGCTGATGTGAGCATCTGGAGGTTATGGCTCACTACATTTTGTTTGTCTAAATTAGCACTACTTTATCATTGCTTTCTATTAATATCCTTAGCTGTGCAAGGTATGTCCATGCAAACAATGAACATGCTATGATTTAGACAAACATGCAAATTCATAATTCAGAGTATCTGAAGTAAGTAGTTAAATCTGAAAATTAACGTTTTTCAACACACATAAAAACCAGTGTCATGCAACTTTCAGATTTCATATCTAGGGTAACAGAAATTACTAATAAACTCTGTACATAAATCACAAAATCAGGAATTAGTCATATTAATTATTTAATAAAAGGGTTGAATTTAAAAAAAAAAAAACAAATTGCTCTCACAAATCTTCATAATAGAAATAGTCTCATATAAATAGAAGAAAAAAAAAAGAAAACAATTTGCCATTAACTTAGGATAAATTCCATGGAATTTTCATATGACATAAATTAGGATATGAAAACTAAAAATTCTTTTCTATGTGTATTCCATATATTCCACTAAGCATTTAGGGTGAATGCAGCAGCTTGAATTGAGTCAAATATTATTTTTCGTGTGCAATAATTATAATTACATTTGCTATTTGAAGCCAGCATGGCTTCACCGAGGCCAGAGAATCATAGAATATTCCAAGTTGGAAGGGACCCATAAGGATCATTGAGTCCAAGTCCTGGCACCACACAGGTCTACACAAAAATTCAGACCATATGACTAAGAACACAGTCCAAATGCTTTTTAAACTCCGACAGGCTTGGTGCCATGACTATGTCCCTGGGGAGCCTGTTCCAGTGCTCGACAACCCTCTCAGTGAAGAACCTTTTCCTGATATCCAGCCTGAACCTCCCCTGTCACAGCTTGACCCCATTCCTTTGGGTCATGTCACTGGTCACTTGAGAGAACAGATTGGTGCCTGCCCCTCCACTCCCCTTCCTGAGGAAGCTGTAGACCACGATGAGGTCTCCCCTCAGCCACCTCTTTTCCAGGCTGAACAAACCAAATAACCTCAGCCACTCCTTGTACACCTTGTCCTCTAGGCCCTTCACCATCTTAGTAGCCCTTCTCTAGACACCCTCCAATACTTTCACATCTTTTTTTACTGTGGTGTCCAGAACTGCACACAGTACTCGAGGTGAGCCTGCACCAGCACAGAGCAGAGCAGGACAATCACATCCCTTGACTAACTACCAATGATGTGCTTGATGCATCCCAAGATATGGTTGGCCCTCCTGGCTGTCAGGCCACACTGATGGCTCATATTCAGCTTGCTGTAGACCAAAACCCCCAGATCCCTCTCTGTGGGGCTGGTGTCCAGCATCTTGTCCCTCAGTCTGTACGTATAGTCAGGGTTTCCTCTTCCCAGGTGCAGGACCCAGCATTTGCTCTTGTTAAACTTCATGCAGTTGGTGATTGCCCAGCTCTCCAATATGTCTAGATCTCTCTGCAAGGCCTTTCCACCCTCATGAGAGTCAACAACTCCTTCCAGTTTAGGATCATCAGCAAATTTGCTCAAAACACTTTCTAGTGCAACATCCATATTGTTTATGAAAACATTGAAGAGAACTGGCCCTAAAATGGACCTGGTGAACCCAACTGGTTACCACCCACCAACTTGTTGTGGACCCATTTACCAAAGCGCTTTGAGTCCTACCCATCAGCCAGTTATTCACCCATCGTATTATGTTCTTTTTTTTTTTTTTTTTTTTCTAGCCGTATGCTGGACATTTTGTCCAGTAGGATCCTGTAGGAAACTGTATTTAAATATTTACTGAAATCCAAACAGGTCACATCAGCTGGTTTCCCTTGATCGACTAGATGGGTGATCTTATCATAAAAGGAAATCAAATTTGTCAAACATGGCATATAAACCCCTTTTGAACCCATGTTTGCTGCGACCAGTGACTGCATTGTCCCCCAGGTGTGTGGCATAAAGACCACACGGACACCAGGGTTCTTTTAGGATCAGTAACTGCTACTACTTTATTGATGATATAACTTCAACTTCTCTCTTATTGAGGACAGGCTCCCTTCTTATACCATTCACTCTACAGCAGTACTTTTCCACTAACTATTTATTGGTCAAACAACTTTGCCCGGCAACCGCAAACACCCAGCAACCTCCATGTCTTAACGACTGGAGAACAAGCAGTCCAGACAGCAAGGCGTCTCCTGAATCACCCTTCTTTGTTTCTTCTGCTTTACATTCTACACTTTACATTCCTTCTGGCCTCATTGTTAAGAGTCCGATGTTATCGCCAACCATGGGGCTTGTTGACCCCCACGGCCACACTCCCACACAGGTGTGCTTCAGTAAATTCAAGGATAATCTTCTCTATAATTTTACCAGGCACTGACATGAGACTGACAGGTCTGTAGTTGCCAGGATCCTCTTTCTTGACCTTCTTTAAAATTGGTACAAAATTTGCCAGCTTCCAGTCAACTGGGACCTCTGCAGGTTCCCAAGACCGTTGAAAAATAATTGAGAGAGGTCCCACGATGATATCAGCCAGCTCTCTGGGCACCCTGGGATGAATCCCATCCAGACCCACGGACTTGTGTGGATCCAGGTGGAGCAGCAAATCCCTCACACATATTCAGGGTCAGTTGGGCGTCTATCGTTCCCACCATCATGGTCATCCAGCTCAGGGCACCCTGGGTCCTGAAGCCCATCATCAGCATTGAAGACAAAGGCAAAGAATTAAACATCTCTGCTTTTCCTATGTCCTTGTCTGTGAAGTGACCATCCCCATCAAGTAGAAGTTCTATGTTTCCTCTGGTCCCCCTTTTTTTTTCACATATTTTATAAAGCCCTTTTTATTGTCTCCCACAGACATGGCCAGCTTCAACTCTAATTGAGCTTTGGCTGAACAAATTTTCTCCCTACAAAGGTGAACAGCATCCCTGCAGTCCTTCCACATTGCCTGACCCTGCTTCCAGCAGCCATGCACTTTCTTTTTATGCCTAAGCTCCAGAAGAAGATCCCTGGTCAGCCAAGCTGGTCTTCTGCCCCACCTGCTTGACTTCCTGAGCACAAGAAGGATGTCAATTTGTTAAGGAGGTTTCAGAGGAGGACCATGGAGCTGATCAGAGGGTTGGAGCACCTTGCCTATGAAGAAAGACTGAAAGAGCTGGGGATGTTCAACCTGAAGAAGAGAAGGCTCCAGGGAGACATCATCGTGGCCTTTCAGTACATAAAGGAGGCTTATAGAAAAGATGGAGAATGACTTTTCACTTGGGCAGATAAAAGACAAGAGGGAATGATTATAAACTTAAAAAAAAAAAAAAAAAAAAAAGTAGATTTAGATTAGATGTTGAGAGGAAATTCTTCATTCAGAGGGAGGTAAGCCACTGGAACGAGTTTCCCAGAGAAGCTGTGGATGCCCCTTCACTGGAATTGTTCAAAACCAGGTTGGATGGGGCTTTGAGCAACCAGATCTCATGGAAGGTGTCCCTGCCCATGGCAGAGAAGTTGGAGCCAGGTGATCTTTATGGTCCCTTCCAACTCAAGTCATCATATGATTCTATGATTTTGATCTTCTGTGAATTATGACTGGAAATTGATGAGTTTCGGGTTGGTAAAAAGCATGACAGCACTGGGTGAAATAAAAGGTGTTAAAATTAAACAAAAACACTGACAAAATTGCAAGTGTGGAAACCTGGACTTGATGTGTCCTAAGAGATCTGTGGACTTTTAAAAGTAGATGGTTCTCTGTTTTGGGTGTCCTAGCAAGAGAGCCTCTTTCACCCAGTAATATCTTCATACCATGAAGCTTTATATGATTTTTGAAAGAGTTCCACCAAACTTGTATTGCAGAGTTTTCTCATAAACTATTAAAATTGAAAATCTAAAAAACCCTACCTTGAGAAAACATCTTACAAAACAGGTTAGTGTTGAATAAAATGTTGATTTAACATGACAAATCTGTCCAAGGAAACTTGCAAAATTTTTCTTATTCCATTGGAATCACCACTCCATTCAGGGTTTTTATGCTAATCCAATCTTTTCACAGAAAAGCTGTTACAAAACAGTGCAGGGCCCTTGACAGATTATTTGTTCTGTAAAATGTTACAGCACTTTTTTCACTTTTTTTTTTTTTTTTTTTTCCTTACCGATGCAGTAAGAATTGGTGCCCACTGGAGGGCACAAAGAAAGTCCTATAAAAGTGTGTGAAATGACACATGAAGATTAAAGGGGTTGCTCTGTCTTAGCAGAGAAGTTTGACTGCCATTAACTTGTGGTGTTCAGGTCTTGTGGTCCGTTCATACTGTGGCTAGTTGCACGAGAGACTGGAAAAGTAATTTCTTATGTGGTAAACTTGAGCTTTATTTTGCTGTTAGAGATCAAAGTAATAATACTGTTCTGCTCAATGAGCTCAAAGAAGCATTATCATCCTTCTGTTTCCTACTCTCTTCATGCAATTCTACCAGTATCTTTCAGAAAGCATGCATACAAAATCTCAGAGGCTATATAAGTTTTACTTAAAGCCTTGAAAGCTTTAATTTGCTAGAATATATTGATGTCACAACATAGGAGAAATATATGAATATAAATATATGGATAATACATGACTGCTTTTTATTTGATTCTTATGTACAAAGAGATTGGTTCATTAGAAGAGTCATACAGTCATAACTTCCTAGGAAAGTTTTCCATATATCCATTTCAAGGTGAATCTGATAAATACCTTTCTGTAAGATGAAAAGGAATCCCACATTTGCATACTGAGGAAACCTCTGTAAGATGATGCAGCCTTTCTCTGTGCTAAGACAAAATGACTGAGAATATTCCCAGCAACTTTGACAGTTCAACATTAAATAATTTATATCTTGAAACCTTTCCCACATACTTGTAACGCTTGCAGCCCACCTGACATCACCCTTAGAGTATTGTCCTGATCCTGCAACTAGTTCCTATTCCTTTTCTCAGATTTGTTCTATTATCCTTAAATGAATTATGTTCCACCACTTGTAAAGGATAATTTCAGTTCCATGACAGTAATTGCAAGTATCAAGTGCTCATAAGTTTATTTTTTGTTATTTTCGTTTGTTTCTTTGTTTTCCTCACTATTTGACACTTGTTTAGTCAAGTTATACATAATTAGATGGTCTAACTTTCATTGTAATTCTCTTCTTGCTTTCCTGATAATCTTCAATCAGGTTTTCTCAAAATTCTTTTCATAAAGCCAATACCTATCTCAAAATGTCTGTAACTAGAGAGCTAGAGCCACTACAAGGTACTGAGAATGCCTTGGATTCCATGGAATCTGCATATATTTTTATATTTGGTAAGAAGTTCAATAGATTTACTGCCCTACCAAAAAAAGTTTTATGGCCAATTCAGCCTGATTTCCAGTAGATTATTATCATACAGCTGGAAGTGATGCTGGAAATGCTGCCAAAATTATGTTTATAACCCTTGTTTTATGACTGGTTTGCAGAAGCTTCTGATTTGTTAAATGTTAACAATTCAGGCTGAAGATTTCACCATTAAAAAAAATAATAATAAAAAAATAGGTTCTTTAGTAAGAAATCACTTTTTCTTCTGGATGATCTGTCACAAGAGAAATAGGTAGAGCCACTCAGGTTAAGAACAGATTGTCAGCTCTTGAAAGAACAGTAGGACTTCCATCTTTAAGATTTGGACAAGAAAGGATTTAGACAGAGCGGGATACCATTTGTAACTGAGAGTCATGTTTTCAGATTCATGGGGAAAACATGCTTTCACATACACTGAAAGCAGAGCATATAAAAAAAAATCTCAGTTTGATTACAGTCATTAGAGACTTGGCAGGTGCGCCACCAGCACTGAATGAAACTGGCATCCTGGGGAAAAAATGATAACGTGACCATGTAATTAAGGCACACACACGAGGGATGAATTAAGAGTGCATATGCCTTTCTAATTCTGTCACTTCTTAACTTTTCTGTGCTTTACTTTGCAGTCTTAATTTTCCTTTATGTGGTTGTGCCTGTAATTAATAAATATGCTTAATGAGTCCAAGGCTGGCGTCCTTCCCTTAGCAGTTGTCAGAAGAGCTCCCTGACTTTCTATTTGCCACCTATCATTTCTCTTTGTACTAAGCAATTATGTAACAAAACATGTCTTAACATAGTTAAGGCTTGCTTTTACCTTTGATATCTGCAGCATTCACCTTAGTTTCTATAGTAGTACTACAGAACTATTGGGAAGCACTTTATATTTAGAGAGCACTTTTTCAGTTTGTCTCAAAAAGACACTGGAAAACTTCTCTAAAGACTGAGGAATGAAGAGTATTTGAATCATTCTGTAGTTTGCACAGCGCTATCTCATCCAACGTAAATGATTTTCTCAGACATACAGAGACTCATTTTCAACAGCTTCACTGAAATTTGGACACATTTCTAGAATAGATTCTTCTGCAGCTTAAGAACATAAGAACATAACACCTGGAAGAGGTTGCTTGCTTCGTGACCTGCCCCCCCCCCCCTTTTTTTTTTTTCCCTTTGTATATATTACTATTGTATTCAAAATTCTATGGGCTTTCTGCTACCTGTTTAACAAATATCTTGAGCATATTCAGTATTATTTCTGTGATCTTCTGTTTTAGAATAGTGATCTTTCTCATTCATTCTATTCTTCAGCCAATATCAAGCCATGGCAGGGCATCTATGTATTTGCAAGCAAGATTATCCGTCTACACTCAGTAAGAAATAAACACACAGTGTTATGGACAAGTGTGTACAATACCATCCTTCAGAAGATTTATCGTCTTTAAAGAAAACAGTGAAAATAACACAATATGTTACAAAAGTATGTAGTATTTGGACATTTTTTTTTTCCCCAGAAATGGATGTTGTTTCTCATCACAGTGGGAAAGAGCTGACTGTGGAGAAGAAACACTGTCCACTACTGAAGATAAAGCATGTAACTGACAACATTTATTTCACCTATATTATAGCATACTGTTATACAAGAGGGACATATAACGACTGGATTGAGTTCAGAGGAGGGCTACTAAGATGATTAGAAGACAGAAGCACCTGTTGTATGAGGACAGGCTGAAAGAACTTGGCTTGTTTAGCCTGGAAAAGAGAAGACTAACCTCATTAATGTATATAAATATCTGAGGGAAGGGTGTTGAGAGGACACTCAAGAGAGGTGGACTCTTTTCAGTTATGCCCAGCGACAGGACGAGAGGCAACAGGCACAAACTGAAGCACAGGAAGTTCCAGCTCAGTATGAGGGGGCACTTGAGGGTGACAGAGCACTGGAACATGTTGCCCAGAGAGGCTGTAGAGTCTCCTTCTCTGGATATATTAAAAATCCACCTGCCTGCCATCCTGCGCAACGTGCTCTAGGTGACCTTGCTCAGCAGGAGGGACGGACTAGATGATCTTCAGAGGTCCCTTCCAACCTCGGCCATTCTGTGATTCTGTGATATTAATAAGAAAGTTGATCAAATATATATATTTTTTATTGCCTCAGCTTTATTGTTGAGGATAGAGTACTGAAATTGTGCCACTCACAGAACACTGACACTCATCTTTAAAGGTATTGTTACAGAACTGAATTTTGTTAAATAATTCAAAGAGTTATTATTAGATATTTTATTCATTATATCTCCTTGATCCTCAGCTATGTGGTGCCAAATACATGTTTAATATAGCTCTATCAAAGTGATAGATTCATGGATGAAATTAGCTCTGTTTTCATGTCGCTCAATTACTTTGTATACCATCTCCTATATAATTAATGTTTTATATTTATAATCAATGTTTTAATCTTCTTAAACCATTTACAAGACTTAAAAATGATCCTTAAAGAAGAGCCAAAGAAAACCTCCACTACATTGGGTTGAAATAATGATTAACGTCAAAAAATGGAACTCCAGGATGGACCTATAAATTTCAGACTTTGATATGCACATCTACACTTGCGGAGAGATATGACCATACATTCAAATTGCTCCTTTATTCACAATATGCTTTCAGTTATGGCTTTCAACAGGCATTTTCCTCATTCAGTCTGAAATAACTGAAAGGACAATTAGTCGAACCATTTCTGTCCCCTTGCAACCATACAATATAGCGGCCAGTAATTCACTGGTGTAAGGAGAGACAGGCTAGGGTTATTTGATTTTGCAAGGTGCAAACTACCCAAAGAACACCCTAACTCCTTGAAAATGTACTGTGTGGAACTCCCTTTGCTTGATGGGAATTAAAGGCATTTGTATCATGTCTCCAACTGCTCAGACAAATACCTTGACTTTACTAGTTAATATTTTCTACTCAACAGACTCTTCAAAATGGAAAAGCTGTCAGTTTGCTTTAGCAGGATCCAAGTTGATTTTATCTCTTATACTTAGAAATCCTTGTCACTGTTATCGGGCAAACTTGGAATTTCAAGTATCACAAAAGAACCCCTAGAAAATGATTTAAAGTGAATTTATTACTTAGTTTAAAAAGGAGTTATAAATTTCTGTAAGAAGATTAATACTTTCCTCATTAACTTTCTGGTTGTGATTTCAATGGCCATGAGCTCTGTCTCACTCAGAATACAAGCAGTCAAATTCAAGAGAAAAAATATATCTCAAAATCCTGCATGGGGTTAATAAAACCTATTATGACATTTTGGACTGGATTGGGGTTGGGGGGAAAGATGTGGAATTCATAACAGATTAATTCTGTAGCACAGATAAGCACTTCCCAATTTAACATCTCAATTAAGTTGCACTGTATGTGGTTAGAGTTTGCGAATACAGATGATGAGATCTGATTAACTTTAGCCTAGCTGCAGTGCAACATTTTGTTAGATATGAGATTCAAAACAGAAATACCCTTAGAACTCAAGGTTTTATTTTCAGAATATGCTGTCCCTTTATCCCCAATTTTTGATTACTAATACTACCACAGTTTTGAAATTTCTAATGAAAGATCTATGTGACTGGAAGGCATGCTAATGGAAGAGCTTACAATGAAGTCAGCCATTTTAAAATGGGAAATGGGCATTTATTTCTCAAAAATGATTGGGGTTATAAACACTTTCTGATGATGGATTTCTCTACAAAAGTGTTTGACATCAATTGCTGAATATACTTATGGCATCCTGTGGCCTAGAGGCATGACTTACTATGTGATGATCATCTGTCTAGCAAGCTGTGGCAGTTGCAAGTTGACAATGGCATCATACAAATACAACAATCTGCTAATACACACTCTTTGTTACACTGGTAGAATAGTTTGATAATGTACAGATAGCATCTGATCCTCTACAGTCATAGTCCTGCCTTTGAAGAAAGCCTTAACAGGGAATGCACTGCACAATTATATAACAAATGATAAGAACAGAAAAGCAAAAATTATGGAGAACTTTAATGAAAAGCATATAAAATAAAACCAAAATGAGAATAATGCTTTTTGACAGTTATATGATATCTTAAAGGGTGTTAAATACCTCCAGATAGTCCTTTGCACAAGTTTTGGCTAAACACTTGACTTTTATTTATTTATTTTTTCTTTCAGCTCTCTTTATCTTTTCATTCAGTTTACTTACATTGAGCACTGAACAGTTTCCATTCTCTGACATTCTCCCTTCCCAGTTTTTTATAAGAGGAGCCTATTATAAAGATCTATGTTGCTCCATTTCAGATGAGAATATCTCTATTCAGTTTAAGTATTATCCAACGTTAGGTTTACTTGGCTGCATGCAAACCATTGCCACCTCACTCTTCTTTCTTTGAGTCAACTTAGAGGTGACTCTCATTTGGAGACTCTGTAGGAACGCAGACATATGAAGAGACCTGAGCATATCTGTGTGTTTATATATCAAAATGAAACGTCCTTTAGGAGACTTGCGAGTGAGGGATAGGCAGCTAATGAAAAATGGTTACAGTGAAAGACTAAAGCCATTTCTCATGCATGATCACCTACTCCCATTGAATTCAGTACTAGGCTGTTCAAATGGGAAGCTGTAGGCACATAGCTAAGTGAATTGAGCAAGGTGATACAGAAAGTCTGTGGCATGGTAGGGTGTCTTCCTACCTGTGGGTTAAAACTTTCCAAACATGGTACCATGCTTCCTCTACGTCATCCTGGTTTTCCAAAATCAGCAAGAGGCTATCCCCGAAGTGACACTGATGAAATCAATGGAGTTCCACAGACATGAAATTATAAAGAAACTAACTGTAGGAGATGGGAAAGTCATATATTTTCTTTCTTCCTCTCTACATGTGAAGCAATAATACAATAATGTGGGTTATTGTAACTGTTGTATCTGAAATCCTGTAGATTACTACCATTAGCAAAATACTGGTGTCTTAAAAGAATTAAAATTCAATAACAAAAACACTAGTTCCACCAAAAACAAGAAGCAAAAACAAACAAGCAAAACCCTCACCTATGCAAACAAACAAAGGCTGCGATATTATTGTTAGATTAATTTTAAGTAAAAAGAGTAGTTAAAGCAACATGTCTAGGTTCACATCTCCGTTTGTGTCCATATTGCAAACATTGCTAAAGTCAGGCTATATATAAAAATGAGAGGTGTCAGCCACCTTGGGTGACAATTTTAATGATATCAGACAGAAAGTAATTATGGAAATTAATGGAGATTATTTTAAATAGGAATTGAGGGTAACATCATGGTCCTGCTAAAATCATCTGGTGATTTGCCCTGGGTAAAGAGCTCATGTTTTCCACTGTGAAGGCACATCAAAGAGATGGGACAGCCAACATAGGCCATGACAAATGTCAGGACTATCACAGAATCTTTAAGGTTGGAAAAGACCTCTAAGATCATCTGGTCCAACCATCCCCCTATCACCAACACAGCCCACTAAACCATGTCCCTAAGCACCAGGTCCAACCTTTCCTTAAACAACCCCAGGGATGGTGACTTCACCACCTCCCTGGGCAATCTATTCCAATGCCTAACCACTCTTTCTGAGAAGAAATGTCTCCTGATTTCCAACTTAAACCCACCCTGGTGCAACTTGAGGCCATTCCCTCTAGTCCTATAGATAGTCCTCTAGTTCTAGATAACTAGTCCTGTTGTTAGTTATAAATGAGAATAGGCTAAACCCCAGCTCCCCACAACTTCCTTTCAGGTAGCTGTAGAGAGCAATAAGGTCTCCCCTGAGCCTTCTCTTCTCCAGACTAAACAACCCCAGTTCCCTCAGCCACTCCTCATAGGACTTATGCTCCAGGCCTTAACCAGCTTCGTAGCCCTTCTCTGGACATGCTCCAGGGCCTCAGTGTCTTTCTTGCAGTGAGGGACCCAAAGCTGAACACAGTACTTGAGGTGCAGCCTCATGAAAGCAGAGTACAGGGGGACGATCACCTCTCTGGTCCTGCTGGCTACACTATTCCTGATACAAGCCAGGATACTGCTGGCCTTCTTGGCCACCTGTCACACTGCCTGCTCATGTTCAGGTGAGCATTGACCAACAAGCCTAGATCCTTCTGCACAGCTTTCCAGCCACTCTGCCCCAGTCCTGTAGTGTTACATGGGGTTGTTGTGGCTAAAGTACAGGACCCATCACTTAGCCATGTTGAATCTCATCCCATTGGCCTGTGCCCATTGATCCAACCTGTCCAGGTCCCTCTGCAGGGCCTTCCTACCCTCTGGCAGATCGACACTTCCCCCCAGCTCGGTGTCATCTACAAACTTACTGAGGGTGCACTCAAACCTTATTATCATGAGAATAAGCTTCGTATTTGTCTGCATAAGTATGATATTCATTGTAAAGTTTTACATGTGTCTGTACAGAACTTATGGTGTCTTGTAACAGGGTAGATCATGACAGAGAAGGCAAATTTTTCATATAGGTCACAAATGTCTTATGATAAAAATATGGGCTTGAAGGAACAATATGTGTATTTGTTCATCCCCATGCCAAAGGAGACAAAAGAGATTTTTCTACAGTGTATTCATTTTGTTGGTAGTACAGAACATTTTGAAAGATTCATCTTGACATTTCCATCTTCCACTCTACCTGGAAACAAGGAGATCATTTTATATTGCATCTGGTCATCCTTTGCTTCGGAATAGTTCTCTACCTCTTTCATGTAATGCCTTAACAGGTTTCTATCGCAATCTTTTTTTAAGTAGTTAAATGCATTTGATCTCCAACAAATTTATCACTCAGTACCTCTGATTAAAAAATAAAATAAAATCTGGACACCTGTGAAGAATTGTTCTGCTTTGGTGGAGAGTAAATGGATTTTATTTATTTATTTATTTATTTTTAAATTAAAGCTCTAGCAGTTTCCTGTTATATGCATGTGTGCATGTGTAAGTGCACAGGGGAAGCGAGCTTTATATTTATTACACCAGGAGATCTCACTTGTTAGGATACAAAAGATAGCTTGGAAAGACTTAGTGTTTAATGGGCTATACTTTTCCCACTTTTCTACCAATGTATTAAAATTATTGCACAGTATAAAATCCACAAATTCTAGATAGAAATTCACCTGATTATCATGCCAGCAATGGTCAGGAGACTAATTAGCTCTATTAACTTTTCTAATCCAGGAGGATATGAGAGGTGAAGGAGGATGGGTATGTGAGGCAGGAGTTCTTATATATATTTTTTCCTCTCACTTTTTAATATTTTCCATTTATATATATTAAAAAGATAAATCCTTGCAAAAGAAATACCTGCAGATTTAATTTCAGTGACTCTGTATTTTACAACCTCATTTTCACTTGTGACCAGGCACCTGAGTTATAGTGAAAGATAGGTGACTGACATTTTTTTTTTGAAAAATCTATATAGTGTACCTAATGCACAGATACCATAGGTAGCTCTAATTAAACTTGTTTACACACAGAGACAACACAGCCATACGTGCATTGCTTTAATATGATCAATCTGACATTCATTTAGGGATTTCAGAGGCAAACCTTATTTAAATGTAAATGGCCAGTCACTCCTGTCAATTCTTTAAAAGCTGCTTTTGGAAACCCTAACAACTAACACAAACTCTTAGGTTTACATCTAGTAGTAAGGTAATCAGCATACTGAAACATCAATCGTGTTTCAATCATAGTTGGACTGGGACACTCATCAGACACAGGGAGAGTTCCACCATTGAAACTATACAACAAGCTAGATATGACATTCCTTGAAAATACGGAATATATTGTATATTATTATTATTATTATTATTTTCAATATGAAAAACATTTCCTCACCTTCTTTTTCTGACAATTTGGAAAAGCAAGCAGGAAGGTCTAGTTGTTGCGGAAGAAATTGTTACAGTTGGAATATGCTGCTGATCCAGAAAGCCAGTCAGTAAATGAGAGGGGTAAATATAGATGACATCTCAGCAGCCTATTCTACACTCAGTACTCAGCCTTATGGCTCGTGGGCAGCATGAACTATTCTGGAAATTCCCAGCTCACGTTCCTTAGTTCATTCACTAAGCAATGCACAAAGTAGCATCACCCATTCGATGCAGCACAGTGCAACTGAACCACCCATGTCCAACAAATCCAGTTATGTGAAAGATGGAGCCACTGCAACACATACCTATTTCCAGTGCAAGTGGAAGCAGTTTTGAGGCTCAGCAGCTCATTATAATACAAAGGCTGTATACCCCTAAAGTACACGTGTCCAAACATACAGACTGCTTTGGCATTGTAATTGAGACTAAGTACAAAAATTATTGCAGCTTTAATACTGCGCAGTGGAAAAACACCAGTGAACACGATGCTGCTTTGCTGTTTTAGGGACTGACTCTTCTTTTATGTGTCCTATTTACATCTACAGAAGCACAAGAGCTAAAACACTGCTGCAAAAATGTGAAAGTACAATTGGACCTATATAGCACTTATCTTTTAATTTAAGGTCTGCCAAGCCTATGATAAACATGACAGAATCCTCCAAAAAGGATGATTCATCATATCCTAGAAATTCAAATATTATCTCATCTAGTCCAGAAGGATGCAGACAGAGAAAAAGAATGGCTTTGTAAAAAGAGATATTTGATTTATTCAAGGTCATACCCTGACTTTGAAAATACTCCATTGGAAATAACTGGAAGACCCATATTCAACCATATAGCCAGACTTATCATGGCTTTGTGCTCAGTTGTGGCTTTCTTTAGAGGGAATTTCTATGCAACTTGTTTTGCATGTGGGTAAACAACATAACTCTACGTAGGAGCTATTGGAATGTTTTTTATTTTATTTTTTAAATAGTTAAGTTTTGGGTTGTATATATGTATATACATTATATATATATATATGGTTTTTTTTCTGGTTCTCCTTCCTCGTTTTTGAGCGTTTTGCTTGGCAGTAGTTTGTGTACAATGCATGTTAGTCTGTAGGTATCTAATCTATATTTTTGTAGTCTGTCAGCTTGATGTAGTTAAATTATGGAATGATAGAATCATAGAATGGCTCGGGTTGGAAGGGACCTTAAATATCATGTAGTTCCAACCCCCCTGCCATGGGCAGGGATGTCACCCACTAGATTAGGTTTCCCAGGGCCTCATCTAACCTGGTTCTGAACACCTCCAGGGATGTGGCACCCACAACCTCTTTGGGCAACCTGTTCCAGCGCCTCACGAGCATTTGAGTGAAATATTTCCTTCTAATCTCTAAATTTCCTCTCTTTTAGTTTAATCCATTCCTCCTTGTCCTATCATTATTTGATTAAGAGTCACTTTCCATCTTTTATATAAGTCCCCTATAAGTACTGAACAGCCGCAATGAGGTCAGCCCAGAACTTTCTCTTCTGTAGGCTGAACAGCCCCAGCTCTCTCAGCCTTTATTCATAGGTGAGGTGCTCCAGCCTCTTGATCATCTTCATGGCCCTCCTTCGGACCTGTTCTAACAGATCAGAAATATTCTTGTGCTGGGGGCCTCAGACCTGGATGCAGCACTCCAAATGGGGCCTCACAAGGGCAGAGTAGATGGGGACAATCACCTCTCTTTACCTGCTGGCCACTCCTGTGTTGATGCAGCCCAGGATGAAGTTGTCCTTCTGGGCTGAAAGCGCATACTGCTGGCTCATGTCAAGCTTTTCATCCACCAGAACCCCCAAGTCATTCTCTACAGGGCTGCTCTCAGTGTGTTCGTCTCTCAGTCTGTACTCATGTCCAGTATTGCCCCAACCAAGGTGCTGCACCTTGCACTTTGACATGTTGAACCTCATTAGGTTCACATGGGCCCAATTTTCAAGCTTGTTCAGGTCCCTTTGGATGGCATCCCTTCCCTCTGTTGTATCAACTGCACTACTCAGCTTAGTGTCATCTGCAAACTTGCTGAGGGTGCACTTGATCCCACCGTCTATGTCACTGATAAAGATATTAAACCGTACTGGCCCCAGGACAGAACCCTGAGGGACACCACTCATCACCAGCCCCCACCCGGACATGGAGCCACTGACCACCACTCTCTCTGGGTGCAACCTTCAAGCCAACTCCCTATCCACAAAATGGTCCACCCATCAAAACCATCTCTCTCCAATTTGGAGACCAGGATATCATGTGGGGCCATGTCAAAGGCCTTGCAGAAGTCCTGGTAGATGACATCATTTGGTCTTCCCTTGTCAACTGATGCAGTCACTCCATCGTAGAAGGCCACCAGATTGGTCATGCAGGATTTGCCCTTCGTAAAGCCGTGCTGGCTGTCTTGGATCATCTCTTTGTCTTATGCCCTTGTTCAATGCCAGTAGAAATCAGTGAGAACATTGTCTTCAGAGGGCTCAGAATAGGGTACAGAGACATTTATTAACCAAACATTTAGTTGCTGATCTTTTTCACTAAAGCATATATTAAAAGATTGTTGTCAAAACTCTGATCTCATTTAAATAGCTGTGAAAACTCACTAAGACTAAGATTTGACCCAATGTAAATCAGAAATGGGAAGAGAGAAGAAAAGAGAGGGAAAAGAACAGCAACAAACATCGTTGTATATAGCATTGGTGCAGGCAACCATTTCAAAGCAGAAGCCAAGCTCTTATCTCACTTCTTCACAGGAAAAAAGAAAAGGGGAAAAAAAAAAAAGTACTAAGAATTTGTTTCTCTCAGTGTTTAAGAAGATTCTACAAAGTTTGTTTCTGTCTTTAGCAGACATAATTTGCAATCCTAACATTTTTGAAACTTCTTCAAGCCTTAAAAAAGTCTTGTAAAGTAGTTGCTGACTATGCCTCTTTTTTTTTTTTTTTTTTTTTTTTCAATTGTACAGCCTTGAGGTGTGTTACTGAGGCTGTGAAGTTGGATATGTTAGGTGTAGGGTTTAAGAATACGAAAAACAGTAAATTTGCATGATTGTAGTGTATCAGTCATTGAAATTCACTCCTATTTGAGCAGAAATGATGTATCAGTGCATAAAAAAATTAATGAACGCTAAATTTTTAAAACAAAACCTACAGTAAAAAATGAAAGAAAGAAGAAAGAAAAAGACAGATTTAACTTCTAAATGCATTTCATTTTTGAGAATCTTTCAAGATCATCTCTGAAGATCTAGTGTCAACACCATTGCGACTTCAAAACTCATATCTTCTGCCTATTGCACAATTTTAACCTTTTATTTCTAAAATCAAAACAAGGGAATGTAACCTCTCATTTGTAGTTTCTCTTTTAAAAAATGAAAGGCTTCAAATGGCACAAGGGCAGCAATTATGCCATCCAAACCCATCATGACAGAGTTACAGGGATAACACTGAACCAGGCTAGAAAACGGTAAAAGATAACAAAAGTAGACATGATGGACATGATCTTACTCCATTTTTTCCTGAATTATTTTATGATTTCTTGTGACCTTCAGATTAATAAAATTGACTCATTATTACCTTCCATTTGAGTATTACCTTAATACTCAATTAAGGTAAGACATGCATTTTCGTCTTATAGAAATAAAATATTCAATACCAGCTATGCTACATGATCATAGTCACGTTTTCAGTGTAGCTTGAAACAGGTGGAATATTCTTTAGAAACTGGCTTATTAGAATTTACCTTTGCTAAAAGCCTACCTTTTAATTTATTCTGGCAAAATTAATCATAAATATTTTGGAGTATGTTGGCCGGAATCAACAGTAGCTGTCATACTAATTTTAGAGGAAACGTATTACAACACTTATGGTAAGTTAAAAATACACTGCTGTCTTCTTCAGAGATGACATGCAAACTGACTCTCTTTAGGCAATTAATCTGACACCTTTCAATGTCTCCTGAACAAAAAGCGTAAGTTATGAAAATGGAAGCTACAAACAGTCAGTGAGCCTAGGATACTGGCCAGTCAGGTTAGGGTCCACAAAATGTACCATCTACCATTCCTATTTCCTGTCCTACATAAAAATTCACTGCAGCCCTACAAGGTAATCATGCAATTATTTTCTCTGTCTCTACAAAATTTCAGGAAACAAGACTTCAGGTCAGAATCCAATGATGAGGCACCATGGACACACATGCAACCCACACGTGGAAGCTTAACTCATTAGCGGTAAGAAAGATGTGATTATAAGAAACATGTTAAGACAGCTGAACAGGATGAGTAGTCATAATTCAAACAGAGTTTCAGATCTCAAAATTTTGCTAAACTATTTGCTTTGTTCATATCAATGTATTCAATAAATAAATAAATAAATACAATAGCCTAAGAGGTGACATCATTATTTCCTACAACTTCATGAAGAGGGGAAATGGACAGGGAGGTGCTGATCTGTTCTCCCTGGTAGCCAGTGATGACAGGAAGTATGGGAACAGCACAAAGCTGCTCCAAGGGAGGTTCAGACAGTTCTATTCTATTCTATTCTATTCTATTCTATTCTATTCTATTCTATTCTATTCTATTCTATTCTATTCTATTCTATTCTATTCTATTCTATTCTATTCTATTCTATTCTATTCTATTCTATTCTATTCTATTCTATTCTATTCTATTCTATTCTATTCTATTCTATTCTATTCTATTCTATTCTATTCTATTCTATTCTATTCTATTCTATTCTATTCCATTCCATTCCATTCCATTCCATTCCATTCCATTCCATTCCATTCCATTCCATTCCATTCCATTCCATTCCATTCCATTCCATTCCATTCCATTCCATTCCATTCCATTCCATTCCATTCCATTCCATTCCATTCCATTCCATTCCAGAGAGAGAGACAGAGACACACACAGAGAGAGAGAGAGAGAGAGAGAGAGACAGAGAGAGAGAGAGAGAGAGAGAGAGAGAGAGAGAGAGAGAAAGGGAGAAATCATGAGGAGTTCCTTCATGGGCTGCAGCGTGGAGATCTGCTCTGTTGTGGGACCCATGCGCTGCAGCGGGACAGCCTGCTCCACCAGGGGCCTCTCCACGGGCCCCAGGGTAACTTCTGCTGCATGCCTGAAGCACCTCCTGCCCTCCTTCTACACTGACTTTGGGGTCTGCAGGGCTCTTTCCCACTCCTCTCTCTCCCACCTGCTGTTGTGCAGCGTTTTTTCTCCCCATTCTTGTGCTCTCACAGAGGCACAGACAACATCGCTTACTGGCTCAGGTCTGACCAGTTTTGGACCCTTTTGGAGCTGGCTGGAGCCAGGGCTCTTATCTGACATGGGGCAGCTTCTAGTCTCTACTCACAGAGGCCACCCCTGCAGCCCCTCTGCTACCAGGCCCTTGCTGTGCAAACCTAATACATATCCCCAAACATATATGTTGGTGCATAGGGTTATTCCTTTCCACCTGCAGGACTTGGCATTTGCCTTACTGGACTGTGTGAAGTTCCTGTCAGCCCATTTCTCCAGACTGTTAAGGTCCCCCTGGATGGCAGTGTGACCTTGTGCTGTATCAGATACACCTTGTAGTTTTGTACTGCCAGCAAACTCACTAAAGGTACATTTTGCCCCATCATCCAGTTCATTAATGAGGATGTTGAGCCTAATGGAGCCCAGTATTGAACCCTTGGTACAGCAGTGGCCTCCAACTAGACTTCATAGCACTTGTCAGCACATTCTGGGCCAAGTTGTTTGGCTAATTTGCAATCCACCTCACTGCCTGCTCGTCCAGCCTGTATGACATAAGCTTCTCTATCAGGATCTGCTGGGATACAGTGTTGAAATCCTGTCTGAAGTTGAGGCAGATTAATATCAGCTTCTCTGATCTCAGGTACCAAGCAATCTATTCCATTTTAAGAAGTTACTGAACTGGTCAGGCAACCAACTAACTTTGTGAATCTATGCTGAATACACCTAATCACTTTCTTGTCTTTCATTTACCTAGCAATAATTTCTGGGATTGATTATTCCATCACATTCTCATGGAATGAGGTGGAGCTGACTGACTTGCAGTTTCCTGGGCTCTCCTTCTTGCTCTACTTGAAGACAGGCATGACACTCAACAATCCATGGCCTGTCTACCTCTAAAATAAAGGTTTTTGAACATCATTTGGCTTTAAAATGCCATGAAAAATAATCTTTTTTTTTCTGTGTTTTGAGTACAACTCTGACAAACCTTAATATTTTCAGGTATATTTAGATCCATAATCAGGGCATGTGAAGCACCACATATACAAAATAGACCATGAATTCCTGAATAAACAATATCACTTGTCCTCCTGGACTGGTGTCTGCTGTTTAAAAATGTAGCAAAATTGTAGTCTGAGCATAGTGTTATCTTTTTTTTTTTTTTTTTTGACATATATTGAGTGCACCCTCAGCAAGTTTGTCTATGACACCAAGCTTTGTGGTGTGGTTGACAGGCTGGAGAGAAGGGATGCCATTCAGAGGAACCTGGACAGGCTTGAGAGGTGGACATATGTTAACCTCATGAAGTTCAACAAGGCCAAGTGCATGGTGTTGCATCTGGACAGGGTCAATCAGAAATACAAGTACAGGCTGGGTGAAGAATGGATTGAAGGCATCTCTAAGGAAAAGGACATGGGGGTGTTGTTTGATGAGAAGCTTGACATGAGTCAACAATGTGAGCTTGCAGCCCAGAAAGCCAACTGTATCCTGGGTTGCATCAAAAGATGAATGGACAGCAGGTCGAGGGAGGTGATTGTTCCTTCTTATTCCACTCCCATGAGACCCCACCTGGAGTACTGCATTCAGCTCTGGGCCCTACAGCACAAGGACACAGAATTAATAGTATGAGTCCAGAGGAGGGCCATAAAGATGATTAAGGGGCTGGAGCACCTCTCCTAAAAAGACGGACTGTGTGAGTTGGGGTTATTCAGCCTGGAGAAGAGAAGGCTCTGGGGAGACCTTCTAGCAGCCTTCCAATACCTAATAACGGGGCCTACAGAAAAGCTGGGGAGGGACCCTTTGTCAGAGACTGTAGAGATAGGACAAGGGATAATGGCTTTAAACTAAGAAGGATAGATTTAAATTAGATATAAAGAAGTTCTTTACTCTGAGGGTAGTGAGGCACTCATACAGGTTGCCCAGAGAAGTTGTGGATGTCCTTTCCCTCGAGATGTTCAAGGCCAGGTTGAATGGGTCTTTGAGCAATGTGATCTGGTAGGTGGCATCCCTGCCCATGGCAGGGGGGGTTGGAACTAGATGATCTTTAAAGTCCCTTCCAACCCAAACCATTCTATGATTCTATGATTTAACTGATTTGTTGCTATGCAAGCACCAACATATATGTATGTCTGGCAGACTAGTACAGTAATAAATAAATAAATAAATAAATAAATAAATAAATAAATAAGATACCGTAATCTCTACAGTAGTCAAAGTTTAGCAAACCACTAAAATAAACCAGCTCAATGAACTGAGCAGCAGCAACAACATAAAACTAAACTGAAAACATGCCTAAGACAACAACATTTATTTTACTTCCATCTCTAATACTGACTCTAATAAATGACAAAAGGGTCCAGTAATTTCTTTCTTACCCTTCCTGCCTGGACTTCCAAGACTTCCAGGCATATTTGCAGTATGACTTCTTGATTTGATAGACTCCATCATTTGACCAGAGTTTTATGCAGAACTGCTGACTGCTTTCTTTTCTGGTTTGCCAGAATGTGTATTGAAGATGAGTAGCTGTCTCTGATAACGCTGCTCGTGTGTGTGTGTGCGTGCATGAGTATAAGGTATTAGGCTACACACTATAAAGAAGTGAGTACTGTCCAGTACATTATTATTACCAGAGTGGAAGTCCCTTTTGTGTGACTTCAGAAAGCTACCATTTACAGGTCACTGAGCTTATAACCTTCAATCTTAGGGCTTTTTTACCCGTTTAGTCCAAGTCTAACCAGACTGCAGCAGGAACAGAGTACCCCTTGCTATGATGTATGTAATTCTCTTCTTTGAACTCAACAGGAAGTGACAACAGTTATTAGTGTCATCTAGAACCAGCTGAACTCAAAGACATTCGTCAGTATGAGATTCCATATATTTTCTGTGAGCTTGTTGTCACCAGTGCTACAGGTTGGAGGAGTGTGTGTATGTGCGTGCATTTTTGCTGAGGTACCCCAATTGAAAATCAAAAGGTCATGTTACTTCATCTGCCAACTTAATTAGAAGTTCTTTGAGATCTTTGGTTCTGTGTCCTCAACCATGCTTGAGAAAAATGGGTTTGGATTTCACTGAAACGTTCAAGTAACAGGACTAAACTAATGAAATATGAATTGTGTATTATCAAAATCTCTGAAAGGACCTTGGTTGTCAGGTGGTTGACCTCCACCTCCTTCACACAGGCTCATTTTGCACTTCCCGTTAGCCACACTTGAGTACCAAGAGTGGCCACCAGTGAGGGTACCAAACAGGTGTTCAGGATCTAAATTGCCTATCAGAGGTGTCTGCAACTGTCTGAACTTTACTTTCCAAAGTTCTGTGGCCAACTGGGACTTGAATTACACTATTTCATAAAATAGTGAAGTTAGGGGAGCGAGTTCCTTCTTTCTTCTGGGAGGTTCAGTGACTACATGGTGGAAACTAAGCTTACTGAGGTATTTTCCATGTCTACAGTAAACCCTTGATGTAATTTGGAAAATCTTTGCATCAATCAGTTTTAACTTTAAAAACTTTTCCCACCCTTCAATAAGATTTCCTCTGAAAACGTTGCTTCCATTTCACAGAATCACAGAATGACAGATTCATGGAATTACAGAATGGCTGAAATGGGAAGGGACATCTGGAGGTCAGCTGGTCCAACCCCCATGCTCAGGCAGGGATGCCTACAGCAGGCTGCTCAGGTTGCTCATTTATGCATTTTATGGTAAGTATAATAAACAAATAACTTATTTTAACAGCAAATATACAGATACCTGTATGGGTATTTTGCTAATCATGTGATGTGTGCAGGAGAGTCTGAAGAGTTGGAAAATGATGCAGAGAAGGACAAGACAGTTTTATCTGTTCAAGTTTCAGAATGATATATTTTCTGTGAAAATGTAGAGCAGGTAGATTCCATTTGCTCCAAAATCAGATGACAAATATCAGGAAGTTGAATTCGCTATAATTTTAAAAGCTGCCTTATTTTGAGCTCACTTTCAGATGTGAGAGGAAGCATGGAATAGGAAGTGCTGTCTCTGTGCTGTGCTCTCATCTCTAGGACTTCACATATGAGGCAGTGGCATTTGGTATGAAGATGCACAATTGTTGTCATTATTGATTATGTCTGCACTATCAGACAGATCAATAAGCTAATTGGCTAATGCCCAATCCCAGCATGCATTAGGTTTTAGCGAGTACTACAATTAGAACTATTTGGGGGTGCTTTCATTTTTGGTTTGTTCCAGGGGAATTAAGAGGGATATACTGGGGTCTTCTTGTTACATTAGTATCCCCAGAAGAATGGGGAATACATCTGGAAGAACAAACAACAACAACAACCAAAACAAAAACAAAACAAAAAAAAAGAAGTTGACAAACAAACCATACAAATGCAACTCCTCCACTCAATCTTCACCATATATGAATATACATATATATATATTAATTCATGAGTCTCTTGTTCAAGTCACTTGGATTGTGATTTGAAGGACATCTGAAAACATTGTGGGAGTGTAAGACAAAGGCCAAATGCCTGTGACAAATAACTTAAAACATCAAGAGTTGTGCTATTTGCAGAAAGAGACAAGTCTGACTTTCACTGAAATCAAAGCATCCATCAGAATTGCTAGCATAGAATTGTACATGGTGCATATTTTTTAATTATTCACAAAAATCAGTTTAAATGTTGCCTGCCTTTTATTGGGGACAAAGAGTTAATGACGACAACAGCTTCACAAAAGAAAACAAACAAACAAAAAAACAACAAAACAAATCAACAAAAAAGTACATTTCCAGAAGGTCACAAAGGTATTTCAAGCTAATCTTAGAAAAAGAGAGTATTATGCTACAAATATTTTTCAAAACATAAAAAAAAAAAAAAAAAAAAAGCAGTGTGGACTTTATTCTACCTACAGAGTCTGTATTGGTTTACACAGAGTAGCTCTAAGAAAAAGCACAGGTAGCAAAACTTTACTTCCCCAACATGCATTTCAATATGCTTTAAGTATAAAAACTTAATTTAAAATAATGTCAGCATCTTTCGTCTGTAGAATATGAGGCTCAGCATCTTTAAATTATTTAAGAGGTCCTCAGAGAGTCAGTTATGCTTATAACGTCAGATTTACTCAAAGAAATGGAAAGAGCAAAGCAAAGTGTTGAATAAGGACTTCCTGTGTGATTTTACCAAGTTATTTTTTACTGCACATAACTGAGGCAGCATTCTCACCTCACGCAATTTTAGCCAAAAATATATGTTGTATAACTGCTACTTAACTGTTTATATATTTTTATTTTTTTTTTAAATATAGTAGGTCTGCTCTACTGAACTGCTCTTTAGCCCATGAGGATATGTTCACAAATAAATACAAGCTCTATCAAGACTCAATTGAAAGTACATTTGCACAGAAAATCCTAAATATGTCTCCTCTGAAAAGGAAAGATAGAAAATAGCATAAAATTATAAAGGGAAGAGTTTACCAGTAACTTCTCTGACAGTTTTTGTTCCCTTATTTTGTGTTAAGAGTAGAAGGATCAGGGCTAATATCTGTAATTCAATTTTAACAGTTTATACTCAAATAAATGATGAATGTCAGGATCTTCTGTGCTGTGTCACATCAGTGTCACAGTTTATCATTACAAGTACACTTAAGATACAGCCAAAAATTCTATCTTAGCTTTAGGTTAGCATTAGGTTAGCTGAGAAAAGATTCTCACTAGTGTTGTCTATAATGAACATTATCCTTCTTGACTAGGCATTTTGGAGACCTGTGAGCAAAACAAAGTCTGCATAAGATGTGCTGTGTTTTCCCATGCATAGGCCACAAGGTACCTGTTAAATAAAACAAAACTCCTTCCCCTTCCCCTGCCCCAAGCCCTGGTGGAATGGATTAAGTGGAATGAATCAGTGGAATGGATTAAAGATGTATGGGAGCAGACCTTTAAAACATTATGTGTACAAGGCATGTTTGTATTCAAATGCTGTATACACTTCCTGCACTTTCTTTCTTAACCTGGACATCTCTTTCTAATTTATTAAGATTTTACCTGTTTTAAGACCAAATTGAGAGCTTCTGGACTCACACAAATTTATTTTTTCAGGTGTTGTAATTAGAAAGTCAACATGCATTTCATTTATATGGCTTTACTGGGAAAAACCTGCATAAGGATGCAGTGTTGACATCTGTAAATAGACGCCAGCTGTAGCTCCTGTTTTCCCTGCACCTCAGCTACTTCTTATCTTATGCCTTTTTAAGAAAAAGAACTACTGATCCCTCTTTGCTTTGACACTCTTTCAGTGCTAATGAGGAAATTAGAAAGTACGCAAAGAACATCTATCAGAGGTAGAACAAGGAGAGCAGGCCAATGCCTGCTTTACCTCCAAACACCTTGTACTGGCACACCATGTACTGTCAGTGTCTGAAACACTTTGTGTTTGAACTACAGCACAAGCTCTCTGGGGAAGAAATGCATCATCTCATCTGCTTTTGAACTGAGCACACACATTATTGACTCTTTGTACATAATAAAAGGGATCAGTAGCATTAATAACATTAATATTTTGAGAAGTGATTTCTCAATAACTGAAACAAAGAGTTCTCCTTTTTAGTAAAAATGAAACGCATCCTGCATGTAGTTACACAGTACATAAGATGACATGCCGTGTCATACACTTTGATCGGAGGAGCATTAGGAAGAGTTTTGGGTAAAGCTGAGTAGCAATCTCAGCATTTGAAAGTCCGTAAGATTACTATGTTAATTTGTTTTTTATCCTGACACTTCTGTTGGAGAGCTCTTTCAGAATTCCTCTGGTAGACAGAATTGTACTAATCGCTCCCCTCTGTTCTCTGTTGCCTCAAGAGCAAAAAAACACCCACTTCTTTTTTTTTTTTTTGTCACACAAATCTTATGTATATTGTCTAAAATATTTTCTTTCTTTTCCTGTTCCTTGTGCAATAACTTGTTATAATCAGTGTATAACCTAGTATGACAATATATTTCATAATCAGTCTTCAATTTCTAGAGTAACATAGCCTGAATCTTTTAGTCTTTGTGGGGATTCCTCAGTTATCTTTTGGTTTCTGTTGATGGTCATATCTTTCTCCAAGTTATACAATAGGCATTCCGAATGGCACCTACTATTGTCTCTGCAATATTATTACCAAGTCCTTTTTCTGGTGGAAATATATTGTACAATGCATCTTTTCTGATCACATTCACCTTTCACACCTTCATTATTTAGGTGAACTATTGTAAAATCTTGTTAACATCAGTTTAACTCTTTTCTTTCTCTTTGTCATTTCCAAATGATAGGCATACAATGTATAATAGCTTCCCTCATTAGTACGTATATATATATATATTATTATGACCCTTAAGGTCATCCAGTTCTTCCCAGATATCAATATACCTCTACTTTCTACCTCTCTATAAAAAAAAACAACAACCTCCCCCCCCAAAAACAAAACAAAACAAAACAAAAGTTATAGAATTTGTTTTTGATTGCTATCCTACTTCCAATCTGAACTGAAAGAGAATTTATTGAAGAGCTTTTGATTAGTCTAAAGAAAACTTTGACCTGTTATAAAATTTGATCCCTGTTCATTCCCCTGTTCATGCTATAGGTTTTAACTCTGCACAGATATATGGAGATTGTATGTTTTTAACTTTTTGTTTTGCAAAAAATCAGAAACATAATTGAAGCCTCCTGTGACGTTATATCTCTGCTGAAGAGGATGATCCTCCATCACTAATAATCTGATATGATAAATATTATATTTCACATATAAAATGGCTGTAAATGTATTAATAATTCTTTACTGAGCCATTTGACATTTTTGTCATGTCAGAAATTATCTCACAACTTTCATTATAAAATAGTATTATAAAATACTATTTGTTCAAATGGAAGGTAAACAATATTGTACCAGCCCCAATTATATGAAAGTTTGCAAGTATCCATAACATACAGTACATATAACAGTACATATACAAAGACATAAATGATATTTAAAACAAATGAGGAGGATACATTTCAATATCTTTTTCTTTGGCCACACGATACAATTTAATCATCAGAACGCATATTTGATGCATGTTCTTGTTTCTTTCTTGAGTCTTTTTTAACCTTTATCACTTTAAAAATATCATTTTTTTTTTCAAAGAATAGAGACTACTTAGAAGGTCACTGAAATCAGTAGAGTTACTATCAGTCTTGAAATTATGCATATGCCTTATCAGCCTGTTGGACTGAGGCCAGAATTCCCACATCAAGTCCTGACTAAGGCCAGAATTTGGTTCATGCTGTCCTCTTGGTAGCTGATGAGTATAGTACCTTGTATAGCTGCAGCTGATGCTTTACACAGCTCTTCAGATTTTTTGATTTTTTTTTTCCCCTCCCCAAACCAGGACAATATTGTTATTCAGTCTACTTTCATTCTTCAGGAGTATTTACTTTTCATACAGCCACTATAGAAAACATCTTTGACGATAAAAAATATAAAAGGTACACTCCATCCAAAACCTACTCTTCCTGTAAGCATGAGATCATGTTGTTGCTCATGGCATCTCATCAGTCTTCTGATTTCAGTATAGCAAAGAAGACAGAATATTGAGACTGTACATGAATTAATTTAGAACAAATCTTTGGATCCTACGTTTCGTGACAAGAAAGAGACAACATCAGGTACAGTACTGGCCTTTCCATAGGCTTTTCAGGATATTACAGCATGGAAAGATTTTATACTGTAAGATTTTAATTATAAAACAGGATCAGAGTATCATATTTATTGGTATATTTGGCTTCAAGTTCAGATTACATGATCTAATTTGAATACCCTCAAAAGAGTTGTTAGGTGCTGAGTATTTGGAAAATCTGACCTTTTCCTTCTAAGTATCTACTTGATCTATGACACTATCATCAAATCCATTATTTTTCTGTTCAGTGAATTATACCCCAGAATCATGTGCCTAAAGAATTCCTGAATTTCCCCTGACTTTCAGACAATGGATATTTTTGTTAACCTAGAGGATTTGCATTCCATAATAACATGAAACACATATTTGAAAACGCAAACAACATTGTTAACATTTCAAATAAGTTTAGTGATACACAAATTTATGCTGACATTAAAAGCTATACTAAATTGCTGCTTGGGTTATTTTGAGAATATCTCTATTACTAATATGACAAAAGATGACTTTAATGGCATCGTAAACTAGAAACATGAAAGCATTATTAAAACCTGCTTCATAAAGAGTTACCAGCCTGCTATCTGTTAAGCCGTTCAGACATGATGAAATTTCAAGCTAAACACACTGGGCGACTTCATACACTTTTAACCAGCAGTGTTGTAAAATCAATAGTAATGGATATGTAAGCTAAAAAGAAGAAAGAGAAAAGGATTATTTTTGCTACTGTAATCTAGAATAGATATTACTGGACAGAAATAATTACATGTCTCCTAAAATCTAGCCACATTTTCTGAGAATCTTCTTTTTTTTTTTTTTTACAGTGGAACATTTGTTCTGTACATTGTTGTGTTCTGCTATTTCTTCTTTGAAGCATGACATTTAATTTAATTTATCCAATGAGATCAGTCACTTTAAGATCTTATGTATTTTTAAGGCACAGAGGAACCATACTCTGCATTCCTTTTCTTTAATTACATTAATTATTTACTTCTCTACAGAGTAAAACACTTACTTTACATGTCCCATTCCTTCCCTTCTAAAATGTATACTGGACCTGGGTAAACTAGAAATGTTCTGAAAAACAGATCTGATTGCAGGCAAGATATTAACCATTTGTATGTGGTGTAGCCTTAATGAAAAGTTAGGGAACTGTTTTTGGAGTTCCTAATTTTGTACACAGCTGGTGGATTAAAAATCTTCATGTACAGTTTAAGGTCTAATATTCCTCCCATCACAAGTCTCTTAAAATATTTTTGACAACAAAGATTTTAGAAAAATAGAAAACTAAGAATTTAATGCACTATTACATGCATTTCAGATTTAAATCTACATAATTCAAGTTGGCAATGGCAAAGTTGAGAGCCTCTGGGTAAAGATAAGGGACGAACAAATAAAGGGGATGTCGTTGTGGGAGTCTCTTACAGACCATCTGGCCAGGATGACAACGCCAATTAATTATTCTTTGCAGAACTAAGAGATGCCTTGAGATCAGCTCCCCTTGTCCTTATGGGGGATTTCAACTTGCCAGACGTCAGCTGGGATCACCACATAGCTGACACGAGCAAGTCCAGGAGGTTCATAAAGCACCTAGATGATAACTTCTTGGTGTAGGTACTAAGGGAACCAACTAAGAAAGATGCCCTCCTAGATCTGTTGCTGGAGAACAGACAGGGTCTTGTGGGAGACGTGGCAATTGGTGGCCGTCTCAGTCATAGTGACCATGAAGTGGCTGAGTTTAGAATTTATGGTGACAGAAGGAAAACTACCACCAAAACTTCAACCCTGGATATGGGGAGAGCAGACTTCAGGCTGCTCAGGGAACCAGTCAGCATAGTCCCCTGGGAAACTGCTTTTGAAGGCATTGGCGTCCATCAGTGCTGGTCAGTCTTTAAGCACTGCCTCCTAAAAGCACAAGATCAGGCAATACCAAAACATTGGAAGTCAGGTAGGTGGGGTAGAAGGCCGGCCTGGCTGACCAGGGATCTTCTACTGGAGCTTAGGCGAAAAAAGAAAGTGTACGGCTGCTGGAAGGAGGGTCAGGTGACGAGGAAAGAATACAGGGATGCTGTTCTTGTTTGTAGGGAGAAAATTTGTGTGGCCAAAGCCCAACTAGAGTTGAAGCTGGCCATGTCTGTGGGAGACAATAAAAAAGGTTTTTTTAGATATGTGAACAGGAAAAGGAGAACCAAAGAAAACATAGGTCTGCTACTTGATGGGGAAAGTCTCCTCACAGACAATGACATAGGCAAAGGAGAGATGTTTAATGCCTTCTTCGCCTCTGTCTTCAATGCTGATGATGGGCTTCGGGACCCAGGGTACCCTGAGCTGGAGGACCATGATGATAGGAATGACAAACCCCCAACTGACCCCAAACGTGCAGGATTTGCTGCTCCACCTGGATTCATACAAGTCCGTGGGTCCGGATGGGATCCATCCCAGGGTGCTTAAAGAGCTGGCTGATGTCATCGCGGGACCTCTCTCAATTATTTTTCAACGATCTTGGGAATCTGGAAAGGTCCCATTGGACTGGAAGCTGGGAAATGTTGTACCAATTTTCAAGAAGGGTAAGAAAGAAGACCCTAGCAATTACAGGCCTGTCAGTCTCACGTCAGTGCCTGGTAAAATTATGGAGAAGATGATTCTTGAAGTTATTGAAGCGCACCTGGGGGACAATGCAGTCATGGGTCCCAACAAACATGGGTTCATGAGGGGTAGGTCCTGCCTAACAAATTTGATTTCCTTTTATGATAAGATCACCCACGTAGTTGATCAAGGGAAACCAGCTGATGTGATCTTTTTGGACTTCAGCAAAGCTTTTGACACGGTTTCCCATAGGATCCTACTGGACAAAATATCCAGCATACAGCTAAAAAAAAGCGTCTTACAATGGGTGAGCAATTGGCTGACGGGCAGGGCTCAAAGGGTTGTGGTAAATGGGGCCACATCTGGCTGGTGGATGGTCACTAGTGGGGTCCCTCAAGGCTCCATTTTAGGGCCTGTCCTCTTCAATGTTTTTATAAATGATTTGGATGTAGGACTAGAAGGTGTTTTGAGCAAATTTGCCGAAGACACCAAACTTGGAGGAGTTGTGGACTCGGATGAGGGTGGAAAGGCCTTGCAGAGATCTGGACAGATTGGAGAGCTGGGCGATCACCAACCACATGAGGTTTAACAAAAGCAAGTGCCGGGTCCTGCACCTGGGACGGGGCAACCCTGGCTATACGTACAGACTGGGCGATGAGACGCTGGAGAGCAGCCCTGCAGAGAGGGATCTGGGGGTTGTGGTTGACAGCAAGCTGAATATGAGCCAGCAGTGTGCCCTGACAGCCAGGAGGGCCAACCGTATCCTAGGATGCATCAAGCATGGCATTGCTAGTCAGCCGAGGGAAGTGATCGTCCCTCTCTACTCTGCGCTGGTGTGGTCTCACCTCGATTACTGTGTGCAGTTCTGGACACCACAGTACAAAAAAGATGTAAAACTATTGGAGAGTGTCCAGAGGAGGGCGATGAAGATGGTGAGGGGCCTAGAGGGGAAGATGTGTGAGGAGCGGCTGAGGTTTCTGGGCCTGTTCAGCCTGGGGAAGAGGAGGCTGAGGGGGGACCTCATCACAGTCTACAACTTCCTTGCGAGGGGGAATGGAGAGGCAGGTGACCTATTCTCCCTAAACACCAGTGATAAGACCCGCGGGAATGGTGTTAAGCTGAGGCAGGGGAAGTTTAGGCTGGACATCAGGAAGAGGTTCTTCACCAAGAGGGTGGTCGCACACTGGAACAGGCTCCCCAGTGAAGTAGTCACTGCACCAAGCCTGTCTGAATTTAAGAAGCGATTGGACTGTACACTTAGTTATATGGTCTAAACTTTTGGGTAGACCTGTGTGGTGCCAGGACTTGGACTTGATGATCCTTATGGGTCCCTTCCAACTCAGAATATTCTATGATTCTATGATTCTATGAGTTCTTGTAATTACAGTCTAATGAAAAAGTAAGCATTAGACTTCTTGAAAACATTCTAAAACATATATATTTGCTGGGAGGAGGATCAGGGTTTTATAATGTAAGTTCTTCTATTCTTGAGTTATTTCAATGGTACATTTTAATTAAATGGCAAAAAATGTCCAGATAAGAAGTATACAGGTAAGGTTGTATGAGAACTTCTTTGGACATACAACAACCTATAAATTCATTGCTGATTACAGAAGAAAGAATAGGTAGACCTTATATATCAATGGCTAAAGAAGACTTTCAGGAACTACAGTTTCCTCATATAAACTACTGGGAGAAAATATACTTTTAATGAAATGCATATTTGCATTATTTGCATACTATTTTCATTCCTCCTTCCCCCCCACACCCCCCACCCCAACATGCTTTACAAACAGTTGAAATTAAGATGGGATTTAGGTACCAAATGAGGGGACTGGGGCACTGGAGCCACAGAGGTGACATCATGCATGTCAAAAACAGGGAAAGAAGTTGTTCTGAGAAAAGAATGGAGTCAGCTGGAAGTAGATAGCTTGCAGTGTTTTTCAAATACATACAAAAAATTTGCAGTGCTCTTTGAATAGTTAATTTGTGACTTCTCCAGCTGATGCACAGGCCCCACTGAGAGTAGAGGTCAAGAAATATATATTACAGCCTCAGTGGCTTGCCATGGCCTTTTACTTGTTTTAATAGCACACAGAAATGTACACAGGATTCAGTAAGCCCAACTGATATGGCTGATTCCCACAGAAGGGACATAACAGGCTTGTGGGATTTTCTCTGTTACTTCCAGTACAGACAGCTAGTCTGGACCCGAATTAGTAAAGGCCCCAGATGGAGGTTTTTACTAATTGGTTTAGTCCCCTTTCAGTGTCTTACTGAGGCATTAGGCTGTTTAGACCCCAGGTTTTTTGTTTAACAGAGAGGAGAGCTGGAAGACATTCACTGTCTTCATGCTTTCTTTTCTTGTGGGGTAAATGGAGAAGGCAGAAGGCTATTCAACTCCTGCCTGTATGATTATAACAATATCTACTTTTATTTAATAACACACAGGACCATTTCTCATTTGTTTGCCGCACTAGTAGAAGGCTGTTCAGCCCCAAGTTCGTATAAATTCCCAAAGCAACACTTGATTCGTTATTATGTAACCACACAAGATGATCATTTATATACTTATATTCAAGGAAAACTTGTCTGGCAACTGAATTTTAAGTATAGTTTAAGCTTTTTATTAAATCATCTTTATTTGGGATGCCCTGAAAAAAAAAAACCAACAAACCATGCTTCAAAAAGAAAGAGGAGTTTTCATTTTAAAGCTTACTAGGTATACTTAGTTTAGGAGATGATTAAAGTTTAGCTTGTTTGTAAAAGGTGAAACTCTGAATCACTGAAGCTTCATATACTTAATTAACAGAAGACCAGCCTAAATAATCTCTGTTCTCTAATCCTTCCAACCTATGTAAGGGCAATTCTGAGATGAACTGAAAAGGAAATGAGAAAGAAGCATATGATGATCATTTAGACTAATATCCCTAGAATCTATAATCTGTAAATTAAGCAACAGCCCTACAAACCCATTCACAATGAAGATTTTTGTGACACAACATTATTAAGAAAGCTGCTAAAGAAGCAGTCAGAACTTACTTTAAAACCAAAAAATTGTGTCTAGAACATTTTAATTTTTCTAGTTTCCCTCCCCTTCTCTATTTCTATAATTCAAGAAATTGAAAATTCCTGATAAATGCGGTGCTAAAGTTTGTGCCATGGGTGAAGAATCCTGAAAGGAAGTGCAATTCCAAAGCAAAGTGCTCTTCTGTGGTGCTACCTGTGTATAACAGTGGGCACAAAGAGATCATGCTGTGCCTAAAGTCTTCTTGGAACAGTGGATCAACACTGTAGAGTTCAGATGAACCTTGAAAATTCCATTAGACCTGGTGTTAAACAGGATAAGTAATAGAGAAGGAAAACACTTAGTAATTTTCTGCTTTGAGTGTAATCACAGAACCACAAAACCATTAAGGCTGGAAAAGACCTCCAAGATCATCTCGTCCAACCATCACCGTACTACCAAAGTCACCCACTAAACCATGTCCCTAATCACAAGGTTCAGTGGTATTTTTCTCAGGTAAATAATGATAGGGCAAGGGGGAATGGTTTAAATTAATAGAAAGGAGATTTTGATTAGATATTAGGAAGAATATTTTTTTCAGAGGGTGGTGAGGCACTGGAAGAGTTTGCCCAGAGCAGCTGTGGAATCCCCATGCCTAGAGGTGTTCAAAACCAGGTTGGACAAGGTCCTGAGCAAGCTGTTCTAGTGGGAGGTGTCTTTGCCCATGGCAGGGGGGTTGGAACTAGATGGTTTTTAAGGTCACGTCCAACCCAAACCATTCTGTGATTCTGTGATTCAATTTGGGCACCCGCAAACCTGCTATAGATTTTATTGCATGGTTAAATGATTTAACCTGCACATCTGTGCCAATAAATACTGTGCCAAGCCTTTCTCCTGCATCAGTTCTCCAGTTTTGCATTAAACCTGGAAGATCACAGACATTTCTCATCCTCCTCGTTAAACACCTGATAGCATTACACCTTCATGCACATAACAAGTACGAAATTAAGCTACTCTGTATCTAGGGGATACTGATTCATACACTCAGATACTTCTCTTGTGTTCAGTGAGACTCTTCTGTGATGAGGTTCTACTGTGATAAGAATAAGCTGAAGAAAGTGAGGGTAGAAAAAGGGAAGGAAAATAGCAGGAAATAATCCTTCTATACCACAGTAATTTGTTAAGATGTACTGTTAAATGACACCAATCCGAGTGGAGTGGCAGAGTGCCATGATGCCATTCAGATCTTAACAGGCTGGTGGGCAGATAAGAATCTCATGAAGTTCAACGAGGAGATGTGCAAAATTCTGCACCTGTGTAAGAACAACTCCAGGTGCCAGTACATACTGTGGTCCACCCATCTGGAAAATATCCTGGCTGAAAAGCAGGTAGCAGAAAAGCATGTGAACACCAAATTGAACAAGAGTCAGTAATGTGCTCTTGCTGCTAAGAAGACTAACGGTATTCTTGGTTACATTAGCCAAAGTATTGCCAGCAGGTCAAGGGAGGTGATCTTTCCCATCTACTGAGTATCGGTGAGGCCACATCTGGAGTATTGCATCCAGGTGTAGACCCCCCAGTAGAACAGAGACCTGGATATACTGGAAAGGGTACAATGTAGGGCCACAAAAATAATTTAGGGACTGAAACAGCTCTCCTCTGAGGAAAGGCTGAGAGAGCCAGAACTGTTTGACCTCAAAAAGAGAAGATTCCAGGGGAGATCCCATCAATGTATATAAATACCTCAATGGAAGCTGTAAAGAAGATGGAGTTGAGCTCTTTCCAGTGGCTCCTATTGACAGGACAAGAGGCAGTGAGAACAAAATGGGGCACAAGACATTCTGTCTAAATCACAGGAAAAACTGTGATGGTGATGGAGCACTGTCACAGGTTGCTCAGAGGGTTTGTGGAGTTCCTTTCTCTGGGGATGTTCAAAAGCCCCTGGATGTCGCCCCAGGCAGCCTGTTCTAGTTTGCCTGATAGGAGCAAGGGGGTTGGACAAGATGACCTCCAGAGGCTCATTTCCAACCTTAGACATTCTGTGATTCTGTGTTTCTGTGATTCTGTGATTCTCTGACTGACCTGTATAGCCTGAAAACAAAATATAACAACCCCTCCAAACAAAAACAAAGCAAAAGCAAAAGCAAAAACAAAAACAAAACAAGATTGTAATAAAATTGCCAGAATGTGACTAGATCAACAATGAAAATCAGTAGAAAGCTAGAAAGCATTATAGTGCTAACCTTTTTCCAATCTCATGCTCCCCTCTGATCCCCCCAAAAAACTACCACCAACAACAAAACCACAAACAAACAAAAAAACGTGGAAAGTTGTCTTGAGCCAGCAGTGTGTTCAGGTGGCCAAGAAGGCCAATGGCATCCTGGTGTGTATCAGGAATCGTGTCACCAGCAGGACCACGGAGGTGATTGTCCCCCTGTATTCTGCTCTGATGAGGCCATACCTTGAGTTCAGCTTTGGGTCCCTCACTACAAGAAGGACATTGAGGCCCAGGAACATGTTCAGAGAAGCTAGTGAAGGGCCTGGAACACAAATCCTAGGAGGAGCAGCTGAGGGAACCGGGGTTGTTTAGTCTGGAGAAGAGAAAGCTCAGAGGAGACCTTATTGCTCTCTACAACTACCTGAAAGGAAGTTGTGAGGACTAGGGGTCAGCCTCTTCTCACAGGTCACTAGTAATAGAACTAGAGGGAATGGCCTCAAGTTGCACCAGGGAAGGTTTAGGTTGGAAATTAGGTGACATTTCTTCTCAGAAGGAGTACGAAGGCATTGGAACTGGTTTCCCAGGGAGGTGGTGGAGTCCCTGGGGGTGTTTAAGGATAGGTTGGACCTGGTGCTTAGGGAAATGATTTAGTGGGTGATATTGGCGGTAGGGGGCTGGATGGAGCAGATGATCTTGGAGGTCTTTTTCAACCTTAATGATTCTATGATTCTATGACTTACAAATGAAAGAGTGAAGAAAAGTATAGTCACAGTCCAAAAACACATAACTTGACATCTTACTGTAAAAGCCCATGGA
This sequence comes from Anser brachyrhynchus, assembly GCF_964034855.1. Lineage (NCBI taxonomy): Eukaryota > Metazoa > Chordata > Aves > Anseriformes > Anatidae > Anser > Anser brachyrhynchus. Next base: position 33,712,185 of record NC_137697.1, read on the forward strand.
ACCTCACTGGTTTGCACCAGGGAAATATTTAAAAATCATGCCACTACCATACAATTTAAATTCTGGTTAGGTAAGTAATTCACCACTCAGTGGGTGATTCCAGCCTGATTTTTTTGTCCGACCTTCATTTATTGGGTCTGAAGTTGCTCCGAAAGTCTGAAAAGGGGTGGATGCAAAATGAGACCCTTCAGTGAAATTCAGTATATGTATCAAAATCCTTAAATGTATTTTGATAAGGATTTTGATAAAATCTTAATATTTTTAAATTATAAAAGGGTGATAATTTCTTGTAGTTTTCTTTTATAACAGCAAAACAAATGATCTACCACATTAACTCTTCAAATACTGAAATGGGAAACACATAGTATATAAAAACTTGAAAAGCTGTGTGCTTGTATTTTTTGGATGTCTAATGACTTTGTTGTTTCAAATGTTTTTGGCTGTTAATTATATTTCTGACAATATTCTGGATCAAACACTCAGAACTGAATTTGTGGTTTCATTTCTTTTTTAGTACCATAATTACAAATTGTAAACAACTTCCCTTTTCCCTAAAGGTTGTGTAACTTTATAAAAAACGGGGGGGATGGGGGGGGGTGGGGGGGGGAAGTGCACTGCGAGGTGTGGGGGGGTGAAGGGTGTGGAACTGGAAAAAAAAATCTAAAGAATCTATTGAAGTAGAAATTAAAAAAGGATGTTTGATATGATAAGTAATGACAGGATAATGGGTTTCACTGGGATATGGAAATATAAAAAGAGCAAAAAAACTATGTGAAGGGGCTTGGGGAAAGAAAGACCCATCCTGTTTTTATCTCCCTCATGCGTGGTGTTGCTGTGACCAGGCCAGGTCTTGGGAACAATGCACAGATGACTCAGATTATTTGGTAATCTCCTTAGAAATGATTGTGGTTAAAGAAGAAATTAATAGATGATTTTATTGCTTTGGTAGACAAATAGAAAATAAAGGAGGAAGAGATATTCAGTGTACTGAATTCTTGCTGTGAAGAAAAAACACTGTTATAATTACTGATGACATTTAGTCAAGATGCCTCTCCACAATATCTAAGTTTATCCAAATTCTATTGAGTTCTTTCACTTTAGTAGTTGATTGTCCAACAGACTCTTGGAAATCTGACATTTTATTGGATTAGGTATTTTGTAGAAATTTACCTTTGCATAGCAGAGGAGTGTGTCTGTTAATCTCAGGAAATTAGAATACCTCACATATGTCAGGTGATCCAGTTGCATCTATTATAAGAACAGTTTTAAGACAAGATTGTACATTCCATTAAAAGCATATGTTTCAGTAGTGGAATAAATTTAGATGAAATACCAAAAAATATCTTTATAACTGTACTTTATGATCAGTATCATCTTTAGCTTCTCTAACTTTTTAGCCTGCCTCGTTAGACATGCCCATGAAGCCCATTTTTGTCAGCTCTGTCACTGTAAGTGACTCTTGAAAGAGTTACAGCAATGCTTGAACAATCTGCTACTTTTCTTGTCTGGGTTAAACAGATTCCCTTTTTATAGAAATTTTGTTCCACATTCCTTGTGACTGAACAAAGGAGCCTGCTATTGTAATTTAGAGGATTATATAATTTTCTGGCTTTCCCCAATACAACATGGCTAAATTTATCAAATATTTTTATTTCTTAATGAGAACAGATTGGTTATAAATTTATTTTCCCTATTTAGAAACATTTCATGACTTCATAGTAAACCTAATATGAGAACTAGGAAATGCACACAGCCCTCAACAGAGTCATAATTTTAATTTCCCTGTGAGAAATCTGAACATCCTGGATTTTCTATAAATACAGCAATAGAATGATTCAAGTAGGAACTGTACAGCCATATATTCCATTACTTGAACTTTATTAGATTTGGAGTAATCCTCTGGTATATAGTCATATTTGGTTTAAATGAAGTTGTAGCAATGAACATGTCTGTGCTAGTATACCTTCTCCCGGTGATGGGAGCTATATGCCAAAAATCAACACCCACATAACTATTTCAAGAAGAAATAACAATAAATAAACAAGATGTATATGACAGACGTTTATTCTGTGGCTTAAAATATTATCACCTGTACTCTTCAATGTGCAGTTTCAGGTTTGGCAGAACATTTGTTAGCAAGCATTATTTTGACATGGAGACTGGGAAGGAAGACAGTTACTATAGGTCAGGTGCGTATGAGATTTTGATTCAAAGTGTTCAGGCTTTATTTTCTCCCAGCTAAAGATTTCTTGTTAATGGGGGACTTCTAGTCTTTCAGAAGAAAGGCACCAAATTAATGTCTCTTGTTCTGCTTCTTCGAAAATTTGTGCATGCAAGTGATTAACCCCATAGTGTTGCTGTTTTATCTTTAAATTTTAATGTGTTCTTTTATGAAATGAAACATTCTAAACCATTTTGTGTACAGAGACTTATTATAATGTTAAGAACACCTGCAAACGAATTTGGGATGAAAGTAATGACTTCAACAGAAGTGACATTATGACCATACAGCTACCCATATTACATTTGAAAGTATAGTTTAGTGCTTTGCCTACCTAGCTGTTTTTATTTATTTATTTATTTATTTTTAATGCATGTTTTTCTCTGTTTATATCTTCAAAATTCTTAGATCATACCTACAAATCTATTTCAGCAGAAAGAATCTATACAAAGAAAATCATCTGAATGCTTAGTGATTTTTAGTATATCATGTCTTTAACAATAAGTAGATGGTTCCCCGCTTCTTCTCTAGTCTACTTCATAATCAATTATATAAACCTTTTTTTTTTTTTTTTCATAATAGTGCAAAGGAACTTTTAAGAGAACCATGAGGATTGCGTAGTCCATTAAGATCTCCCATAACTAAACTTGTGACTTTCTGATGCAGTTCCTCCCACCCTTAACCTCCCCAGCTTCAACTTAAATCAATTCATATATCACCATTTATCATTTTGGAAATCTAGCTTGCAACTGAACTCTCCAATTCTCTCCTCCAGAAATGTGTCAGAATAATTCACACTTGCTTCTATCACTGCCTTTGACAATTTGTTCCATTATTCAGTAACCCTATGCATAAAGAAATTCTGTCTGAACTACTTATATGTTAATCCTTTCTTTAACGTCAATTCATTATCTCTGTTTTTGAGTAAATTATTGTCTCAAGCAGTGCCTTAGTGACAATCCACTCTGCCTTCAGGATCTTACATGGGCCTAATTAAGGCCTTGATCTGTGAAGATCAATCTGTTCTGTGTGTCTGATTTCAGATATTTCAAACTCTTCTTTCACCAACTAACAAAACACTTTTTATTTTTCATCTTTTATGGGAAAAATGAAAAAGAAACCAAACCAACCTAACAAACAAACAAAAAACAGCAACAACAACAAACAAACCTCACCCTACAATACCAAAAAAGGAGATGGATTTAGTTTAGAGGAGTGTCAGGTCAGCAAGGCAAAGCATCTGAAAAAGCCCTCATGCTTGACCTTACAACTCAGGCATATGAGCAGCCTTCTGGCTTGGTTAGACTTTCTGCTGTCATGAAGAAAGGAAACTTTCAGGATACACCATTGATCTGCAACACTCACTTTCCACTACACAGCATTAGTGATCTGATAGAAATGCAGATACTTGGTTTCAATTGTGTTAATATTAACAGGACTATATAAAGATTTTGTTATGGCAGATGTGTTGTCTTTCTGCAGTAGCAGAGGTAGCAACTTAGTGCTCTACCCTTTTTTGTACAATCTTCTGTTTTCTGGGACAGCTATATATTTTTGAGTTTCATCCAGATATCAAATCAATGAGCATTGGGGGTAGTGTTAGTGTAATAATCAGTAAGCAAAGCACCCAACATAGTTATTGTTGCTTAATGGTCTGCTTACAGTTGTATAAACTTTTCTCTACATTTCTTCTGCTCCGACTAAGTCCTTATTTGCTTAAGTAGCTTGTGCATTACATTGGTTTTGATTCATCATTACTTCATAAGCTGTTTAGAGAGAATTTTTCAGGCTTGGACAATCTGTATAAAGACAAAGTTTTTGTGCTGCTTTAATACCTGGGAATGATCAGGCATTTAACATGGATACCATACTTGGTCAGCTTCTTAAATTTTGACTTTCTTTCTTGGGTAATGAACATTGTCAGAAATCCCTGCCAATTCTATTTTCTCTCTTCTTATTACACTTAGTTAGTACTGCATTTTAAAGATATGAAGCTCAGATTTATGATGTTATTATCAACAGTTTCAATCTCCTTGTGCATTTTGATGTAGCAAAACTTTATAGTGTGTATTATGTAATTTTGGACTTGTTCTGATTTGGTAATGAATTGCATTATGCTGACTGTGATGATGTTGACTCCATCATCCTTTACAGAATCTCATACGTAATAGTCCCAAAATTTAACTTTAGGAAACTAAAAAGAGGACAATAATCCACAAATCCCTTATCATAACTTTCAATCTACTATAAAATTCAGTATTATGAACTTTGTTTTTATCCTAAATTTAAGTTACAAAAATATTGAATTATTTTTGGTAAGATCAAAAATTAATATGGTGTCAGAGGGAGTGACATAATATTTTGATTTGACATTTCATATTCAAAATGATTTTTATTTTTTTTAATTTGTTTTAAAATGCATTCTTTGTTCTATTTCTTCCTAAAGCTTTTCATGATACTCTTCTCCATAAAAGCTATGTTTTTTTTTTTTTTTATCCCTTTTTCTGGGACTGATAAAATGAAGGAACAGCTCATATCAAAATCTCCCTGAAAATAAAAGCATGTTATGTTTCCCCATTAAATTATGGTTTTCAGCAAGTGCATTTTCTATCACAATTATCAATACAGAATATCTAATCAGCTTTTAAAAAACAAAAAAAACAAAAACAAACAAAACCCAGGATTTTTATTAATATTACACCACAAATGTATCTTCTATTATGTCCATATCAGCTTGCCCTTTTGTGATTCATTTGCTACCACTACTACCTAAAATATCATCTGTGGGTAGAGATTTTAAGTGCGTAAGAAAAACCAATTCTTACCCTGAAAAAAATATAAATCTAAAAAATATGCCCCAAATTTCCACCCTAAAATCTCTGTCCTGTGTTCAGGATAATAATTTAAATAGTAACGGTTTCTGGAAAAAAAAAAAAGAGGTGTAGAAAAAAAAAAAAAAACACCTCATTTTTCATTTAGGAAAAGCTGATACTAATATTTCAACTCTTGATAAAATTTTATCTAATGTATACCTAGATGAAAAATTAATCTAGGATGATTCTACTCTATTAAAAGTATCCTAGTTTTATTGAACTGACTTTCACAACAAAAAAAGAGAGCCTTTCCCACAAGAGCTCCAAGCAGTATGGGAACAAACAGATATACTGTGTAAAATGGCTCAGTATTTTCATGCCTACTGGAAGAAATAGAATAATAAATAGGCTTGCAGCCCTTGCATTACTTTATGATGTTACTGCAAATCTGAACATGCCTTCTTGTTTTCCTCTAAGCATGGGCAAGTCCTGATAGACCACCTCACCCCACTACTGCTGCTGCTAGCTGCCAAATTACAGGTGTAGACAGCTTGAGTACATGTGATAGGTGATGGGGTTCCCTGATGACCATTTTTTTTTCAATTAATTGCATTTTAAACATTTGCAAAACTTCCTGATTTTTATTCTATTATTATTATTTTTTAAATCTAGCGTGTTCTGTTCGTGTCTACATAAACAGATAGATGGATAAAGGATGGACATACACTTATGTAAATCCTCATTTGATGTATATGTTTTCACCATACTACTCTCTAATATTTTATATTTGTGCTAAGCTGATTTTTTTCCCTTAATCCCTTTGTGAAGCTCCTTATTCAGCAATATACTGCTGGTCTTTTTACTCCTGCTGTGCCTATTACTAAATAGCACTTGGTTTTGCACACATATTTTTCTTCTAATGCTCTCTGTTTTCCTTAATGATTGTTCTCTTCTGTATTTTTCTCTTTCTGATTTCATCCATTTTTTTCACGATCTGTTTTATGGTCACTGTATAACACTGTCAAAAGATCATAGACTCAAATTCTTTAAAGACAACAATAACAAAACACAAAACAGACCATTTCATACAACTTTTTGGTAAAAATAAACCAACAAAAATATTAGTTAATCTTCTGTTCTAGAATATTCAATTTTCAAAGTCCTTTTACCATTTGTCCATTATACCCACAGACAAGGCAAAGACACGTGCCTAGGCACAGACACATGTATATGTTCACAAATACCAATAAGCACAAGCTGAAAAAAAAAAAGTAGATTTCGGTGAAAATACAAGCACACTGAAGCAGTCAGACAAAACCCTGGATCCATGGTAAATGACACCCTTCTCCTTCCTTCCATTAAGCCCCTGATTTATTTACAGAAAGCTGGAAAAATTGCTTGGAAGCAGGAGCTGTGAGAAGGGTGTGCAAGGTCTAGGCCATTGTCTGCTTGCTGGAAACACTTTATACACCTACTTCTCAGTTGTTAATCACTTATGGTCTTATTTGACTAGAGCACATCAAGGAAGATAAGGAAATAAAAGCTCTCTGTTGCTATGATTAGGAGTTATGACAGAATTGTGCCCACAAAAAGCACATTTTTTTAAATGTTTTTTTTTTTTTTTTTATTGATGATTTGTAACTGAACCTTTTGGTGGTCAGTGCACAGCTGTGACATTTTCTAAATGTAATTTTAGCATAGTTACACTCCCCAACAACGTTACAATTCATTTTCTACAAAACACTCTCAACAGGCACTCTTTCAGATAATATATCCCTGCTTAACCTGACACAATGCTTTTGTTGCTGATTTTTCTTTTCAAGTTATTTTAGAATTTTCTCCTCAAAAACAGCCTCAGATTTTGTCTGTTTCTGCACATCACATTAAATAAGGGTATAAAAGAAAGTATTTTGAAAACTGTAGCTTGGCTACACAAAGTAGATGAGAATAATATTCATGTTCCCCCTCTCCACTGCCACCATCCTGCTTTTTTGCAGAGTAAAATCAGTTTGCAGCCCAAAGGTCTGACCTTGCAAGGTGTAGAACACCTTTGGCTGACAGCAGTCAGCCTTACAGGACTTCCTAATAAATGCTGAGCACTACCAGGCTGGACAGATCTGTGAAGAAATAATTGTTTTCTTCCCCTATTAGTTTTTTTCCCAAATGTTTTCATTTCTTGCTTACAATTTTTTTTTTTTTTTTAATTCACAAAACAAAAGATAATTACAGGTAAATAAATGAAAATCAAACGACACGTACAAAAACCAGGAAGTATAAAATGTATGTAATCCTGTGACCAGCCTTGTAGTGCAGCAGACATATTAACATTAATATTCAGATCTATGGAACAGAATGCTATTATTAAAGCAACTGAAGAGTTTTTAATATTGTAAATATGTATGATTTTGTAGAACAGTAAGGAAATATATTCTGCTCAAAGTTCTCCTAATGTTGAATATTTTAATAAAACTTACAGCATTTTTGTACAAGTAGTATAAATTATCCACTTTAAAATTAGATAAAAAATATTTGAGAAATAATTATGGCTATACGTTCATTAGATCTAAATTGGAAGACTGAGAGATAAGGGCATTGGGTCAAGTCTTTCAATCTGTTTCCAGATACTCATTTCTCCTATAATGCCTATAAGCATATTATAGCAACAGAATCTCAATGTTTAGAGATTTCTAATTCATTCCCACTCTCTGGCTGTGAGACAGTTATTCTTAGATAGTGCATGCAAAAACACAAACACAGAATTTGAGCATATTCAGCTGAGATGTTCCTTTCCCTTCCCTCCGCTTTGCCTCACCTCCTGTATACTCTCTTTTCCATCCTGCCTACTGAAGCCAATCATCATGCAAGACTTTACCACGCAGATAGTAAATGTTGATTCAGACTGCAGTATTTACTTAATAATGGCATTGCTTTATCCTTGCTTTTAAGTTAATCACAAACAATCCTCCACCAATCCTTGCCAGGAAGCCTCCCCTAAGTCCATTGCAAATCATAGACATAATCTGTGTAAATAATTAATCTGCCTGAATCTTATTCCAGCAACACCTGCATTAACACTGATTACCAGATGTGTAATTGCATTTTGCTTGTATTGAAATGGATTTACCTCGGCTTTCTGTAGTTGAGAATGCCTCACCTACTTTGTGATCTAGGACAACATTTCTTTACTTTACGTTTGTTCCCTGATGTGAATGAGTACTGAGATGAACCAAGGTGAGGTCAAACCAGGAGGATAAATCTTGGCCAGTTTCCTCTGAAGTCAAAAGTCAGTGTGTGGATTGACAAGGAGCAAAATAAATCTCTAATGATAACAACAACAACAACAACAAAAAATAATAATAATAATAATAATAATAATAATAATAATAATAATAATAATAATAATAATGTGATTAAACTCCACAGTGCTTCCCATTGGTCCAGAAATCACCACATAAAGTGGTTTCATTCAAAAATTCCATGAAAACATACAGGTATGATCTCTTGATTAATGGTTTGTATGGAAAGAAAGTTTTAAAGAGTCTTCTTTCTACCATCTTACTTCATCATTCAAATGGCTGAGATTAACACTGACAAAACATACTTGAGACATCTATGTACATACATATATACACACCCATAATATATATACATGTACATGGCATAATATACATACATGCTCATGTACAAGCAAAGGGCCAGCACAATATCTAGTGGTGATCTTCAGTCATTGCAGACCTGTTTAGCATTTGATCTTTAACGTTGACATATATTCATGCATTGTACTTAAATGTCTCAGTTACAACAACTTAGATGTTTTGTGTTGTGGAGGTCCAGTACTTTGAAGTACACTACATTAATGAACAATTGAAGATTTCAGCTGCAAAATGTTAAAGAAAAAAAAGAATCATTCTGCTCACTGGAAGCTAATTTTCTTTTTTATAAGGGTATATATAATAAAATAACACATAATATATATTCTTCATTCATGAACCTGTCCAGCCCACTGCTCATATGCTCTTATTTCTAGAATTCTCGTCCCGTCCCGTCCCTTCCCTTCCCTTCCCATCCCTTCCCTGCCCTGCCCTGCCCTGCCCTGTCCTGCCCTGCCCATTTATTTTTCTTTTTTTTCTTCCTTTTCCTTAAACCATCTGGTCTGGATAACAGCTCTGAAAACTGCTGATGATTTTTTCTTGAAAGACAGGAGCACAGTAAAGCATGTTTGCTTTTATATGATCACAGATTTTCTCTACAGTACTTTTGTCTGCAATCATGATTTGAAAATTAACAAAAACTAGCACCCTGACTTTTCAATGGTTTTTTTTTTTTTTTTTTTTTTTTTTCATACTCATACATTAATATCTGGGGCCAATCTTCTGGATAGTTATTTTTTTTTTTCTCTTTCTTAAAGCATTGAAGCTTTATTGTATAATATCAGTGGTATTTTTTGCAATTTCATGTGATTGCAGAAAAGAGTGTCTTAACCTAAGCACACTCTTCTTACACATAATAACATAAATGAGTCAATGTGATAAAATGAATAAATAAAATGAATGTATTTATCTTCATCACAAACTTTACAGGTCACCTTAACCTCATGTCCTTAGAGGAAGGCAGACCAAAACAAACTAATTTAGTTAGCAGGATTAAAAATCATATAATCATAGAATATCCTGAGTTGGAAGGGACCCATAAGGATCATCAAGTCCATCTAAACCAACAATATAAACTAAAAAAACATGAAATATATAGTCAGACAGGAGTACCAACAAACCATATCTGGCAATGACACAGTTGATAAGGGAGAGAACATCATATATTTCCAAAATACCTGCCAGATATCATCTAGGAATATCACACAGTTGAGACAAAAAAGTTCAGGAGATTCCTGAAGCAGCTCAATGATAACTAATGATAAAGTATGTTAATAGGAAAAGGACAAGAGCAAACATTGGTCTGATACTTGATGAGGATGAGCACCTATCAAACAGGGACACAGACAAGGCAGAGACATTTAATGCATTTTTCACTTCTGTCTTCAACACCAGTGATGGGCTCTGGGACCCCAGCTGCCCTGAGTTGAAGAATCATAACTGTGGGACTGATAAACTCACAGCTAACCCCAAACTTGTGCAGGATTTGCTCCTTCTCCTGGATGTATACAAATCTGTGGGACCTGATGGGTTTCATCCCAGAATATTCAGAGAGCTGGCTGATACCATTGTGGAACCTCTTTCTATTTTTCAACAGTGTTGGGAGTCTGGAGAGGTCCCAGTTGGTTCCCAGACTGGAAGCTGGCAAATGTGGTCCCAGTTTTCAAGAAGGGCAAGAAAGAACATCCTGACAATTACAGGCCTGTCAGACTCACTTCATTGCCTGGTAAAATTATGGAGAAGATTATTTTCAGAGTTACTGAAAAACACCTAAAGGACAACTCAGTCACTGATCAGAACCAACATGGGTTCACTACGGGAAGGTCATGTCTGACAAACTTAATTTCCTTCTATTACAAGATCACCCAGCTAGTTGACCAAAGGAAGCCAGTTGATGTAATCTTTCTGGATCTCAGTAAAGCTTTCGATACAGTCTCTCATAGTATCCTTATGGGCAAAATGACCAGAATACAGTTAGATAAAAGCATAATAAGATGGGTGAACAATTGTCTGATGGGTAGGGCCCAAAGGGTTCTTGTAAATAGGGTTGGATCAGGCTGGCAACCTGTCAGTAGTGGGGTTCTCCAAGACTCCATTTTAGGACCAGTTATCTTCAATGCTTTCATAAATGATTTGGATGTAGGATTAAAAGGTGTTTTGAGTAAGTTTGCTGACGATACTAAACTGGGAGGATCTGTTGACTCTGTCAAGTGTGGTCAGGCCTTGCAAATAGAACTGGACGAATCAGGGAGCTGGGCAATCACCAACTGCATGAAGTTTAACGAGCAAGTGCCAGGTCCTGCACCTGAGAAGGGGCAACTCTGTCTATACGTACAGACTGGAGAATGAGATGCTGGAAATCAGCCCCATAGAAAGGTATCTGGGGGTTCCATTTTGCAGCAAGCTGAACATGACCGCTGAACAGCAGTGTGCCTTAACAGCCAGGAGGGCCAAATGTATCCGGGGGTGCATCAAGCATGGTGTTGCTAGCCAGTTGAAGGAAGTGTTTGTCCTGCTCTTCTCTGTGCTGGTGCTGCCTCACGTTGAGTACTGTGTGCAATTTTGGGCACCACAGTATAGGAAAGGTATAGAACTGTTAGAGAGTGTCTAAAGAAGGACTACAAAGATGGTGAAAGTTCTGGAGGGGAAGTTGTATGAGGAGCGGCTAAAGTCACTTGGTTTGTTCAGCCTTGAGAAGAGAAGTCTGAGGGGAGACCTCATTGTGGTCTACAGCTTCCTCACAAGGGGGAGTGGAGGGATAGGCAGCGCTGATGTCTTCTCTCTGCTGACAGTGATAGGAACCAAGGAAAGGGCTTGAAGCTGCAACAGGGTCAGTTCAGGCTAGATATCAAGTAAAGGTTCTTTATCGAGAGTGTGGCTGAGCACTTGAACAGGCTCCCCAGAGAAGTGGTCATGACACCAACCCTGTTGGAGTTTAAGAAGCGTTTGGACAATGCTCTCAAACACATGGTCTGATTTTTTTGGGTGGCCCTTTGGGGAGCCAGGAGTTGGACTTGATGATCCTTATGGGTCCCTTTCATCTCAGGATATTCTATGATTCTAACTATTACCCTCCATAGTGAACAATGTATATTTACTTCCAATGTAACAGAGGTTTTATTATATGATGTTAATCAATCCATGATTATTTATCACAGTGCTATCACCTGAATTCCAAGCCTTCATAAACAGCTGTCCTTAGCATATCCATAACATCCTCTGATCAGAAAATAATTAGAGGTAATTGATGTGAAGAAGGACAAAACAGAACCCGTGGGATTATAAGTGCAATCAAAATGTCTGGAATGAATTCTTCCAGTTGAAGAAAGCTCAACAATGCAGGCCATACCTTAGGGTCCTAAGGAAAGAGAAACTGAGGTAGACTAAAGACATAATGGAAGCCTGAAATTTGTACAGAATTAAAAAATAATTGAAGCTATACAGGAAGGAGCAAAAGGAGCTGTAAGAGAACAAAAGCTGAAGAAAGGGGAATGACGAAGCTTTCCCAAGACTGTTCTGTTACTCTGCATACAGCACACAGCCATCCACAAACACTTAATATATAACAATATCTCACACAAAGAAATGTTGCAAACAGGGCAAACAGGGTGTGGTGTGTTAGCTATGGTGTGGCATGGCAGGGCGTGCAGGCAGGGTGACCAGGAAGGGCACTGTCACTGCTCTTTTCCAATGGTGGTTGTAACCCACTTGCGAAGAGCCCAGCCACGGTATCCACCTGGCAGAAAGGTATGGTCTCTGCATCCCTTGTGGCCTCTCCAGCCACAGTCACGGATTTGGCTACCTAGACAGAGGTCTCAGGGAAACATGTGGTCATCCAGGTCTTGGGCTGCAGGGTGTGCCTCAGTCTTCTGTCGGTGTCTGACAGCAGCAGCAGTGGGCATGTTTGTGGGAGGTGTGCCCAGGTTGAAGTACTGCTCAGCCTGGTGGCAGAGCTTTGGGAGGAGGTGAGTAGGCTGAGGAGCATCAGGGAGTCAGAGAGGGAAATTGACTGCTGGAAGCATACTCTACCCTCCCTGAGACAGACTCATGAGCCAGCCACCATACAAGAGACAAAGGTTCCCCCATCCCACCAGGCAGTAGGAGGGGACCTAGGACATGGGGGAAATGGAAGCAGGTTTCTGCTTGGGGTGGTAGGCGAGCGCCCTCCCTGGCCACCTCACCTTCTCATCTACCCTTATATAACAGGTATGAGGTTCTAGAACATGACAGTCAAAACAATGATGTAGACAAAAGCTCATCCGGTTGGAAGGGGTGCCTAAGGCAAGGTAACCTACCCCCCGCATTTCTACATCTTCTGTCAAGAAAGAAAGAAGGATTATTGCCATAGGGGACTCCCTTCTGAAAGCGGCAGAGGGCCCAATTAGCTGTCCGGACCCAACCCACAGGGAACACTGCTGCTTCCCTGGGGCTTGTGTAAGAGACATTGCCAGGAAAGTCACTCACCTGGTATGACCTTCTGATTACTACCCATTACTGTTTTTTCAAGCTGGTAATAATGAGGTAGCAAGGAGAAGTCCAAAGGCAATCAAAAGGGACTTTAGGGCTTTGGGGTGACCGGTTAAAGGATCAGGGGCACAAGTTGTGTTTGCCTCTGTCATTCTGGTAGCAGGGATCAACCTCAACAGGCAGACTCAGCTCATCAATACGTGGCTCAGAGACTGGTGCCACCAGCAGAACTTCGAGTTTCTTGATCACAGGAAAGTCTATGCGACACCAGGCCTGCTGGCACCAGATGGGATACACCACTTTCAGAGGGGGAAAAGGGTTTTTGCACAGGAGTAAGCAGAGCTGATCAATAGGGCTTTGAATTAGAGTCAAAGGGGGAAAGGCATAAAATCAGGCCTGCCGGTGAGAAGCTAAGGGAAGGCGTGCCAGAATCAGAGGGACTTTGTTCTAGTGAGGTCCTTCAGTCTGCTTCACAAGGTGCTGTGTACAGTGAGGTGCATTTGAAGTGCTTCTACAAAAACACATGTGGTATGAGGAATAAACTGTATGAGCTAGAAGTCTTAGCCCACTCCCAGAGCTACGATGTCATTGGCATAAGCGAAACCTGGTGGGATGAAACCTGTGACTGGTGTGTTGCAATAGACGGTTACAGGCTCCTCTGGAGGGACAGGCAGGGCAGGCAAGAAGGTGGGGTGGTCCTGTACGTAAAGGAACGGCTGGACTGTGTGGAGCTTACAGCTAGCAATGGCAAAGTTGAGAGCCCCTGGGTAAGGATTAAGGGACAAGGAAATAAAGGGGATGTCATTTTGGGAGTCTATTACAGACCACCTGGCTAGGATGACAACATTAATGAATTATCTTTGAGGAACTGAGATACTTCAAGATCAACTGCCCTTGTCCTTATGGGGGACTTCAACTTATCGGATGTCAACTGGGAATATCACACAGATGACACAAGCAGGTCCAGGAGGTTCCTAACGCATCTCGATGATAACTTCTTGGTGTAGGTACTAAGGGAACCAACTAAGAAAGATGCCCTCCTAGATCTGTTGCTGGAGAACAGACAGGGTCTTGTGGGAGACATGGCAATTGGTGGCCGTCTCAGTCATAGTGACCATGAAGTGGCTGAGTTTAGAATTTATGGTGACAGAAGGAAAACTACCACCAAAACTTCAACCCTGGATATGGGGAGAGCAGACTTCAGGCTGCTCAGGGAACTAGTTAGTAAGGTCCCCTGGGAAACTGCTTTTGAAGGTGTCGGCATCCATCAGTGCTGGTCAGTCTTTAAGCACTGTCTCCTAAAAGCACAGGATCAGGCAAATCCAATATATCGGAAGTCAAGCAGAGGGGCAGAAGGCCGGCCTGGCTGACCAGGGATCTTCTACTGGAGCTTAGGCGAAAAAAGAAAGTGTACGGCTGCTGGAAGGAGGGTCAGGTGATGAGGAAAGAATACAGGGATGCTGTTCTTGTTTGTAGGGAGAAAATTTGTGTGGCCAAAGCCCAACTAGAGTTGAAGCTGGCCATGTCCGTGGGAGACAATAAAAAGGGCTTTATAAAATATGTGAATAGAAAAAGGAGGACCAGAGGAAACATAGAACCTCTACTTGATGGGGATGGTCACCACACAGACAAGGACATAGGAAAAGCAGAGATGTTTAATTCTTCACCTCTGTCTTCAATGGTGATGATGGGCTTCGGGACCCAGGGTACCCTAAGCTGGATGACCATGATGGTGGGAATAAATAAACTCCCAACTGACCCTGAATATGTGTGAGGGATTTGCTGCTCCACCTGGATCCACACAAGTCCGTGGGTCTGGATGGGATTCATCCCAGGGTGCCCAGAGAGCTGGCTGATATCATCGTGGGACCTCTCTCAATTATTTTTCAACGGTCTTGGG
Organism: Anser brachyrhynchus; assembly: GCF_964034855.1. Lineage (NCBI taxonomy): Eukaryota > Metazoa > Chordata > Aves > Anseriformes > Anatidae > Anser > Anser brachyrhynchus. The sequence continues at coordinate 33,727,236 of NC_137697.1, forward strand.
AAACTGCAGAGGTCCCAGTTGACTGGAAGCTGGCAAATGTGCCAATTTTAAAGAAAGTCAAGAAGGAAAACCTTGGTAACTACTTTATCCTTGGAGTTATTAAAACACCCCGGGGGGAAAATGTGGTCATAGGTCTCAGCTAACATGGATTCACAAGAGGTAGGTCCTGTTTACCAAATTTAATTTCCTTTTATGATATGATCAGCCATCTAGTCAATCAAGGGAAGCCAGTTGATGTAATCTTTTTGGATTTCAGTAAAGCTTTTGATACAGTTTCTCATAGGATCCTTCTGGACAACTTGTCCTGCATACAGATAGATAAAAACATAGTACATAATATGATGGGTGAACAATTGGCTGATGGGCAGGGCCCTAAGGGTTATGGTAAATGGGGTTACATCAGGCTGTAGGCCAGTCACTAATGGGGTCCCCCAGGGCTATATTTTAGGGCCAATTCTTTTCAGTGTTTTCGTAAACAATATGGATGTAGGACTAGAAGGTGCTTTGAGTAAGCTGATGATCCTAAACTGGGAGGTGTTGTTGACTCTCTTGAGGGTGCAAAGGCCTTGCAAATAGATTTCGACAGATTGGAGAGCTGGGAGATCACCAACTGTATGAAGTTTAACAAGAGCAAGTGCTGGGTCCTGCACCTGGGAAGGGGCAACCCTGGCTATAAGTACAGACTAGGGGACGAGATGTTGGAGAGAAGCCCCGCAGAGAGGGATCTGGGGTTTTGGTTGATAGTAAATTGAATATGAGCCATCAGTGTGCCCTGGCAGCCAGGAGGGCCAACTGTATCCTGGGGTGCATCAAGCATGGCATTGCTAGTAGGTCAAGGGAAGTGATTGTCCCGCTCTACTCTGTGCTGGTGCAGTCTCACCTCAAGTACTTAGTGCAGTGTTGGGCACCACAGTAGAAAAAGGATGTGAAACTATTGGAGAGTTTCCAAAGGAGGGCTACAAAGGTGGTGAAGGGCCTAGAGGGGAAGACATATGAGGAGCAGCTGAGGTCACTGGGCCTGTTCAGCCTGGAAAAGAGATGGCTGAGGGGACATCTCGTCATGGTCTGCAGCTTCCTCCGCGATAGGTGACCAGCAATAGGACTCGAGGGAATGGAGTCAACCTGTGACAGGGGAGGTTCAGGTTGGATATCAGGAAAAGGTTCTTCACCGAGAGGGTTGTCTTGCACTGGAACAGGCTCCCCAGGGATGTAGTCACGTCAGAGTTTAAGAAGCGTTTGGACTATGCTCTCAGTCATATGGTCTGATTTTTTTGGTGGCCCCAGGACTTGGACTTGATGATCCTTATGGATCCCTTCCAACTCAGGATATTCTATCATTCTATGATTCATATTATAATGCAAAACATCATTTAAAGTAGTGCCAATTCAGTCCTACTCACAGTTTCTGAGCCATCTCTTACCTGCTCACATTGGAACCAATGCTCCTGGCAGTAATTATGGT
>NC_137697.1:33733697-33827809 GCF_964034855.1 Anser brachyrhynchus
GATACTAGAAGTGACAGCAAGAAAGTGACTGTTTCAAGTCTCTTACTTTGTTACCAGTTCTTGTTTACAGTAGTTACAATGTCACTGTCAATATATTTTCTGGTTAAGAAAAGCAATGAGACAACTTTTCTAATTTCTGCAGTTGCTGCTTTGCAATGTTTACAACACTGTTAATCAGTCAAAGTCACGTGAATGGGTTCATTAAAAGATGCAAAGAATCATTGACTTCCACCAGAGACACTCTACACACAAAAATACCAGAGGCAGATCATTGATATCATTATTTGAAAGGAGTTATGGAAGAAAGGAAGAAACAGTCATATATGAACTAGGTATTTAAACAAAAATATCTATACATGTATGGACTTTTTGTAGCTATTATTTCTGCAAAATGAAACAGATTGAGGCCTCCTTGCTCAAGAGAGGTGTATTCCAGAGGAGGTTTTGAAGTAGTCAAGTGGTTTTTAAATGTAATTGTCTTGTTGTTTTAACCATTTTGTCTTTAAATTTTATCTAGTGTTTGACTCCTCTGTCACATATCACCACTGATGCCTCATGGATGCTCTAAATCTGGAAGCTGACACTTTGAAGCAATTGAACAAATGGTTGGCTATTCTACTTCTCCCTCTGAAGGTGTGCCTGTACAGAAGGCAGACGTGCGTCTTTGAGAAGAGGTATTGGAAGCATTTAGATGGGGAAGTAATCTTATACTGAAAAAATATTGCCAACATATACTGATGGCTGTACATGAATTCCAGATCTCTTTCATATTAGAAGTGTCAATATGAAGATCCATTTTTGACATACTAAAATCAAGTCACTATGGGCTTACTCTGCAGTAGGAGTAGCTGTTTTGCTTTACTGGTACTTTCTGCTAATCAGCTTTATGAAAGTCAAATTGTGTTAACCTTCTGAATGCATAACTTGGACACAGCTATTCAGAAGAAGATATTGGTGATGGAATAGGAGCAATATATCAGATGTGTCAAACATTAGGCTTTTTACATTAATCAAATGTGTCACTGTTTACAGTTTTGGGTGTTGGCCAAAGATTTCTGAAGACTTGACTAGAAACTCTAAGCAGAGTGCTATGAAAATGGAGACAAAGGAGCAGAATGTTTGTGAAGTCCAGTGACGTTCAGTCCAGAGTGAGCTGTAAAAGATCTACCAAGCTTCAGAATTTAGATCAAGTCTACAGTGGTTGCTTTTTAACATAAAAATATCTTTAAATCACCATCTGTCTCCTGTTGTACATAAGTTCTCTTTGTCTTTTCATTTGTATAATTGAATTTAGTTAAGGACACCTAGAACTGAGAAAGTAAAGAAATTGATGTTACATTAATTATTTAAAAATAGCCCTAAACATCTTGGGTAAAAGCAAGTTACTTTAATTCCCAGTCAAGGAAAACACTATTACAAACTAACCAATAAACAAAATGTTGTGTTATAATGTGGTTCTAAAAGAAGAGAAGAAAACTGTATGCTAAAAATGTTAGAATGCAGTTTATTTTACAGGTTGTATATTATTTTTCTTCATCCTGAATACTTTGTAATGTTTGTGGCTGATAACTCCAACCATCTTAGGTTTATTTGGCTATCATAGCACGCACAACTCTTGTTTTTTCTGAATGTTGTACAACTTCTCTGACAACGTTTGTACAAGAAATGAGGATCATTCACTGTTGTCCACATTATATGCAAATATTAAAAGGACTGGAAATGCAGAATGCTACTTTAGACTTAATTCTCATTAATTTTAATTTTAATTATTATTATTATTATTATTATTATTCAATTTCTCACCTTTCAACCTCTACCACTCTCAGCTAAAAGAGTCATGTCATGGCTGTGGGTCTAAGAATTTGAAAAAATATCTGACAGCAGTGATTTTTAAACCCACTTATTATCTGAGTTTAAAAACTACCCAGAAACTACATGGAAACTACCAGTACCCAAGTGAGGTAGTCAAGAGACAACCATGTCTTTCTCCATATCTAGGCTCAATCATTCTTAATTTTCACTGGGAACACCATCAAGAACACTCTTTGTTCTCCAGAACAAGCTTATAAGGAATTTCTACCATATAAATATAGAAGTAGTACTGAAAAATAAATCAGGAATGACTAAAAACTTGAAATAGTTTAGAAGATCCATTTTGCTCTGATAAAATATCAGAAAGAACCAAGGATTTGTCACTTGATATTCCATATTTTCAGAGTTCCTCAGCCAAGTGTAAACTTGGTTTGGAACGAAATTATACAGATAGGAGATAAAGTTTCTGTCCTGAAAACGGTAATGTAGGCAAATCTTGGTCTTACAAACACTGAAATAAAAGCTCCCTAGCTACAGCAACAATAAGATTAATGTGTAAAGATAGATTTAAAAAAATAAAATAATAATAATAGTAATAATAAATCCCATTGAACTATGCAGACATTAGCTTAAGCACATGTTTGGGAAGAAGAAAATATACAGATATTCAAATATTCAATTAGATAGCAGGAATACATCAGTCCCACTCATTTTGCTATGGATGTCCTTGTGGATTCAAACCTTACTAAAGTATGTTGTTAAAATATCTTGTAAGCTTTTTTTTTTTTTTTTTTTTTTTTTGTAGGTATTAAGATCTAACTTCAGTGCCTGGATCTTGATTTAAAAAATATCACTTCTATAGTTATTAGCAATTTATGAATTATGTTTTGGTGTTTTCAACTCCCTGTCTTTTATCGCAAGTATGCAAATAGGCAGTATGAAGCAGATTCTACTTTGAACAGAAATGTGGAATCCTTCCCTTTCATAGAATCATAGAATGGCTTAGGTTGGAAGGGACCTCAAAGACCAACTAGTTCCAACACCCCTGCCATAGGCAGAGATGTCACCCACTAGATCAGGTTTCCCCGGGCCTCATCTAACCTGGTTTTGAACACCTCCAGGGATGGGGCATATACAACCTCTCTGGGTAACCTGTTCCTGTGCCTTACCAGCCTTTGAGTGAAAAATTTCCTTCTCACCTCTAATCTAAATCTCCCCTCTTTTTGTTTAAAATCATTCCCCCTTGTCCTTTCATCATCTACCCAAGTAAAGAGCCATTCTCTATCCTTTTTATAAGAACGATTTAAGTATTCAAAGGCCTGTGAAAGACCCCTGAGATACACCACTTGTCAGTGGCCTCCACTTGGACATAGATCCATTTATTACCATTTTCTGGGTGTGACCTTCAAGCCAACTCCTCATCCACTGAGTGTCCACACATCAAATCCAAATCTCTCCAATTTGGAGACCAGGGTGTCATGTGGGACCATATCAAGTGCCTTGCAGAAGTCCAGGTAGATGACATCAGTTGGTCTTTCCTTGTCAACCAGTTCAGTCACTCCATTGTAGAAGGTCACCAGATTGGTCAGACATGATTTACCCTTAAAAAATAGTAGGTCAAAAATAAAAAATAACAATATCCTATGAAACGTCATGGTGAATGATCTAGGACAAAAAAGATCTGTGCCATTGTTGTGGTTTAACTCAGTCAGCAGCTAAACACTACACAGCCGTTTGCTCACCCTCGCCCCTCCCTCTCTGGTATGGGGGAGAGAAATGGGAAAGTGAAGCCTGTGAGTTGAGATAAAGATAGTTTATTAAGACAGGATAATAATAATAATAATAATAATAATATAATTATAATGTGTACGAAACAAGTGATGCACAATGCAATTGCTCACCACCTGCTGCCCGATGCCCAGCCTATCCCCGAGCATCCAGCCCCCCACCCCAGCTAGCCACCCCTATATATGGTTTAGCATGATGTCAGATTGTATGGAATACCCCTTTGGCCAGTTTGGGTCATCTGTCGGGTTCTGTCCCCTCTCAGCTCCTGCTGCACCCCTAGCCTGCCTGCTGGCAGGACAGAGCGAGAAGCTGAAAAGTCCTTGGCTTAGTGTAAGCATTGCTCTGCAACAATTAAAACATCAAGATGTTATCAGCACTCTTCTCATCCTGATCCAAAACATAGCACCCTACCAGCTACTAGGAGGAAAATTAACTCTGTCCTTACTGAAACCAGGACAGACACAAATTACAGTTCTTTCTAATTCCATTTGTACGGTTAGGACAATTCTCTAGGTGAGAACAATGGTATTGGCTTTTGTTTCATGGTCATAAGACATCATGTATTTGTGCTATGGCCCTTCCTTTCCTTCATGAATACAAAACGTGAGTACAACAACTGAATGTGGGATCTGCCAAGTGACATTCCATTGTACATGGGTCACAGATCTGGGATTACTCTTGAACCCTCTTCATTAGTTAGTGCAGCACATGTGGGCTTGTATATGTGGGCAGTGCATGTGGGCAGCTTGTACATCAACAGTAAAAATGACTTTGAACATCTCCATTGAGTGTCTTATCTCAGCATGTTGAGTAAAAACACAGTATAATGACAGTTCAGTAGACATTAGGTTACTCAAAGAACTGAGGGCAAGAATAAAATCAGCAAGAATGAGCCTGTTTTCAAAAACTATGGTAGTGAAAATGTAAACAGAATACTAATAAAGCGATACTGGTTATTTCAGAGTGAAGCTTGTGAATGTACACAGCTTCATACAAACCAAAAGAAATATGATCCCTAATCCAATCAGCAATTCAACAAAAATACATATACACAAAAAAAAAAATTGTACATATACACTTAGATACGCTTACACACATTTATTAAGCTATTTATTTATTTACTGTTAAACATGCAAAAAAGAAAAGAAGCAATATATACTTTTCAAAAAACCACAGAATCACATAATCATCTAGGTTGGAAGAGACCTCCAGGATCACCTAGTCCAACCTCTGACCCAACACTAACAAGTCCTCCACTAAACCATATCACTAAGCTCTACATCTAAACGTCTTGTAAAGACCTCCAGGGATGGTGATTCAACCACTTCCCTGGGCAGCCTATTCCAATGCCTAACAACTTTTTCAGTAAAGAAGTTCTTCCTAATATCCAACCTAAACCTCTCCTGATGCAACTTTAGCCCATTCCTTGTCGCCCTGTCACCAGGCACGTGGGAGAACAGACCAACCCCCACCTCGCTACAGCCTCCTTTAAGGTACCTTTAGAGAGCGATAAGGTCGCCCCTGAGCCTCCTCTTCTCCAGGCTGAACAACCCCAGCTCCCTCAGCCACTCATCATAAGACTTGTTCTCCAGACCCCTCACCAGCTTCGTTGCCCTTCTCTGGACTCTCTCGAGCACCTCCATGTCCTTCTTGTAGTGAGGGGGCCAAAACCGAATACAGTATTCGAGGTGCAGCCTCGCCAGAGCCGAGTACCGGGGGACAATCACTTCCCTAGCCCTGCTGGCCACACTGCTTCTTATGCAAGCCAGGATGCTGTTGGCCTTCTTGGCCACCTGAGCACACTGCTGGCTCATATTCAGCCGACTATCAACCAGTACTCCCAGGTCCTTCTCTGCCAGGCAGCTTTCCAACCACTCATCTCCCAGCCTGTAGCACTGCTTGGGGTTGTTGTGCCCCCGCTGCAGGACCCGGCACTTGGCCTTGTTGAACTTCATACAGTTGGCCTCAGCCCATCAGTCCAGCCTATCTAGATCATCCTGCAGAGCCTTCCTACCCCCGAGCAGATCGACACATGCACCTAACTTGGTGTCATCTGCAAACTTACAGAGGGTGCACTTGATCCCCTCATCCAGATCATCAATAAAGATATTAAAGAGAACTGGCCCCAGTACTGAGCCCTGGGGGATTCCACTAGTGACCGGCCTCCAACTGGATTTGACTCCATTCACCATGACTCTTTGGGCCCGGCTATCCAGCCAGTTTTTAACCCAATGAAGCGTACGCCAGTCCAATCCATGAGCAGCCAGTTTCTCAAGGAGAATGCTGTGGGAAACAGTGTCAAAAGCCTTACTGAAGTCAAGGTAGACCACATCCACAGCCTTTCCCTCATCCACTAGACACGTCACTTTGTCGTAGAAGGAGATCAGGTTCATCAGGCAGGAACTGCCTTTCATAAACCCGTGTTGACTGGGCTTGATTGCCTGGTTGCCCTGCAAGTGCCGTGTGATGACACTCAAGATAATCTGCTCCATGAGCTTCCCTGGCACTGAGGTCAAACTAACAGGCGTATAGTTTCCTGGGTCTACCTTCTGGCCCTTTTTGTGGACGGGCGTCACATTTGCAAGCTGCCAGTTGACTGGGACCTCCCCTGATAGCCAGGACTGCTGATAAATGATGGAAAGTGGCTTGGCCAGTTCTGCTCGTTCTCTCCGTACCCTCGGGTACCCTCAGTACCCTCGGGTGGATCCCATCCGGCCCCATCGACTTGTGTACATCTAAGTGCTGTAGCAGGTCACCAACCATTTCCTCGTGGATTGTGAGGGCCACAATCTGCTCCCCATCTCTTTCCACCAGCTCAGGGTACGGGGTATCTAGAGAACAACTGGTCTTGTCGCTAAAGACTGAGGCAAAAAAAGGCATTAAGCACCTCAGTAAGCAGTAGCCAGATGGAGCTCCAGATGAGCTTTGGCCTTTCTAATTTTGTCCCTATACATCCTTAGAACATCCTTATAATACCTCTGAGTGGCCTGTCCTCTTTTCCAAAGATCATAAACCATCTTTTTTTTCCTAAGCTTTAGCTGCAACTCTCTGTTCAGCCAGGCTGGTCTTCTTCCACGCTGGCTTGTTTTTGGGCACGTGGGGACAGACCACACCTGAGCCTTTAAGATTTCCTTCTTGAGGTGTGCCCAGCCTTCCCGGATTCCTCTGCCCTTCAGGACTGCCTCCCAAGGCACTCTGCCAACCAGTGTCCTGAACAGCTCAAAGTCTGCCCTCCGGAAGTCCAAGACAGCAGTTTTACTGGTCCCCCTCCTGACTTCACCAAGAATAGAGAACTCTACCATTTTGTGGTCACTCTGCCCAAGACAGTTACCGACCACCACATCTCCCACCAGTCCTTCTCTGTTTGTGAACAGAAGGTGAGCGGGGCACCTCCCCTGGTAGGCTCACTAACCTGCTGTGTCAGGAAACTATCTTCCACACTCTCCAGAAACCTCCTAGATTCTTTCCTCTGAGCTGTATTGTATTTCCAGGATATGTCTGGGAAGTTGAAGTCCCCCACGAGAACAAGCGCTGATGCCAGCTGCCTGTAGAATTCCTCATCCGTCTCCTCATCCTGGTTTGGCAGTCTGTAACAGATCCCCACCAGGTTGCTTTCCTTGTTGGCCTTCCAGCCGATCCTAACCAATACGGACTTAACCATACCATTCCCAGTCTCAGCCTCGAGTTCCACAACATCAAAACACTTTCTAATAAAGACAGCCACACCACCACCCCTTCTGTGCTACCTGTCCCTTCTGAAGAGCCAATAGCCAGTCATTGAAGCACTCCAGTCACAGGAGTGGTCCCACCATGTTTCAGTGATGGCAACCAAGTCATAGCTAGCCTGCTGCACAATGTCTTCCAGCTCTTCCTGTTTGTAGCCCATGCTGCTTACATTAGTGTAGATGCACTTCATCTGAGCCATTTCCTGCTCCCCAGACCCTGACATTGTTCCCCCTGGTACAGTTCTAACGAGCCTTACTTCATTCCCATCCCCCTTCCTACCTAGTTTAAAGCCCTCTCAATGAACCCTGCCAGCTCCTGCGCTAGTGTCCATTTTCCACTTAGAGACAGGTGGGACCCATCTGCAGTTAGCAGGCTGGGTGCCAATTAAAGCACCCTGTGGTCAAAAAAAAAAAAAAAAAAATTTCTGTGTTGGCACCAGCTTCTGAGCCACCTGTTTATCAGGTGGGGTTTCTGGGTCCTCTCTGTACCCCTCCCTGCCACCACAGGAATGGAGGAAAGCACGACCTGTACTCCCACTCCATCTACTAATCTTCCCAGTCACCTAAAGTCCCATTTGATAGCCTTCAGGCTTCTCTCCTCAATATCATCTCTGCTAGCCTGGCCTATCAAAAGAGGATAGTAGTCAGAGGGGCAAAACAGGTTAGGAAGCTTTCTGGCAACATCCCTGACCCTGGCCCCAGGGAGGCAGCACACTTCCCTATGGGTAGGTCAGGTCGACAAATAGGGCGCTCTGTTCCCCTGAGAAAGGAGTCACCTACAACGATCACCCTTCTTTCTTTCTTAGTGGAGGCAGTCCTGAGGCATGGAGTTGACTTCCTCACCCTAGGCATCCTCCTGGGTAGACTTTTCACCTCATCTTCACCCACCGGTCTCTCAAGCTCCAGGGCCTCAAACCTGTTGTGTAAGGGCACCTGGGAAGGCAGGGCCTGCAGGGACGGGAGTTGTCTGTGACATTGAGCAGGGACGTGTTTCCATTCCTCCTCTTCTCCTAGGTCTCCTCCCTCCGCTCAACTGGGCAGGGGGTCCACCATTGTTTGGGTTGTCTCACCCTGGCGCCTTTCCTTCAGGCCTTGCAGGGAGTTGCTCCACCAGTCTATCTCCCATTTTGAGTCTATCTCCCATTTATCTCTCTGTTTTGCACAACAGTGTCTTTCTAGGTATGTAAATAAAAGTGGAAGGGATGACAAACTTGCACAATTTCAGTCTGCATGTGTTTGCCGGTCTTTGTAGTTGCAGACTGCACAGACCAGTTTCTGTGCTGGCTATAAGAGACTGCTTGATCCTGGCTAAACTCATGCACTGTACTGCATAAGGACTTTTCACCCATACTGCACTTTCATTTCTCTGTATCTTCAAGGTGGGCCCTTCACATCTTAGGGTTGTGTTTTCTGCATTTTTCAGGCAAAGTTCATTTCACAGACTACCCCATTTCAGTTATAGGATTATACAAGTATGAGAATTTAGTTGATTCAACTGTCACTTGAAGGTAAGTCTTCCATATACTGCCCCTTTAGCTGAAACACTCATACATGCACAACAAAGGAGACAAAGGTATACAGTCATCTTTCATAGTGACAACATATTTCAAAGATGTTTAAAGGACAAATGAGAGTTTTAGAATTAGCAGCAATATATCATAATGTGTGTGGCTCTCAGCCTAGATTTCTGCCATAAACTTGATTGATTTTGGTAGTTATGATAACACTTTGCACCAATAGCTCTTCATCTGTAATTTTAATTTTAAGTGGAATATGAAATTAGACTGTAAACTGGCTGAAGGGAAGAGTCCAGAGGGTTGTGGTTAATGGGATGGAGTCAAATTGGAGTTCTGTATCTAGTGCAGTCCCTCAAGGGTCAGTACTGGGACCAGTGTTTTTCAGTATGTTCATCAATGACTTAGATGAGGGAATGGAGTGTACCATCAGCAAGTTTGCTGATGACACTAAACTCGGAGGAGTAGCTGATATGTCAGAAGGCTGTGCTGCCATCCAGAGGGACCTAGACAGGTTGGAGAACTCGGTAGGGAGAAACTTAATGAAATATAACGAGAGCAAGTGTAGAGTCCTGCATCTGGGCAAGAACAACCCCAGACACCAGTATAAGATGGGGACTGCCCTCCTGGAGAGCAGTGAAGGGGAGAGGGACATGGGGATCCTGGTGGACAGCGGGATGACCATGAGCCAGCACTGTGCCCTTGTGGCCAAGAAGGCCAAGGGGATCCTGGGGTGTATTAACAGGGGTGTATTTAGTAGGTTGAGAGAGGTTCTCCTCTCCCTCTACTCTGCCCTACTGAGACAACATCTGGAATATTGCATCCAGTTCTGGGCCCTTCAGTTCAAGGACAGGGAACTGCTTGAGAGAGTCCAGTACAAAACCACAAGGATGATTAAGGGAGTGGAGCATCTCCCTTACGAGGAAAGGCTGAGGGAGCTGTTTCTCTTTGCTTGGAGAAGAGGAGACTGAAGGGTGACCTTATTCATGTTTATAAATATGTAAAGGGCAAGTGTTAGGAGGACAGAGACAGGCTCTTCTCAGTGACATCTAATGATAGGACAAGGGGCTATGGCTGCAAGCTGGAACATAGGAGGTTCCGCTTAAATATGAGACAAAACTTTTTTATGTTGAGGGTGACAGAGCACTGGAACAAACTGCTCAGGGAGGTTGTGGAGTCTCTTTCTCTGGAGACATTCAGAACCCACCTGGATGCATTCCTATGTGACATGATTTAGGTGTTCCTACTCCGGCAGGGGGATTGGACTAGATGATCTTTCAAGGTCCCTTCCAATTCTAACATTTTGTGATTATGTGAAAATACACTCTTCCCCTCCCCTGCTCTCCTCCCTGCCCTGAGTTAAAAGCATAACTGCTGGAGACACATATTCACATATATCTGTGTGTGTGTGCATGGGTATAAGTATACATGGAGAAACACACAGTGATACAAGTATAAAAACATTCCTAAAATTCTAGTGTTGGAGTTAAAGTACCCCATATTAGATGTAAAGTAAGTATCCAAAACATAAAATTCATTCCCAAACAGCAGATTTTGCTGCCAGCTGTTACTTCAGCTTGGTCATTAATTACATTGTACTGAACGTGTGCAAGTATTGTAAAAAGGCAATTAAAGAAGACAACTTCTCTGCTATCTCCTCTAAGCCGATTAAAACAAGTATGCGAATATTGATAATAATACAACAAATTACTGCACACACGAACAAAATAAAAGCTTAAAATGACAGTTCTGTTTGCAATTCTGATGTTCACAGATTATATTCTAACATAATAGACTACAGACATCAAGGAACTACTAGTTAAATTAGTTAACTAACTTAGAATTAGAACATAAAATTAGTTGGACAAGCTTGAGAAGTGGGCCCACATGAACTGCATGAGATTCAAATCAAAGTGCAAGGTACTGCACCTGGCCTGGGGCAATCTTGGACATGAGTACAGACAGACTGAGCCATACCTATTCTCAACTGCATCCTAGGCTGCATCAACAGAGGGGTGGCCAGTAGCTGGAGGGAGGTGACTGTGCCCCTCTGCTCTGTCCCTGTACTTGGCTCTGGTGAGGCTGCACCTCACCAGAGGTGTTCAGTGTACTGAACTGTGTTCAGTTTTGGCCCCCTCACTACAAGAAGGACATGGAGGTGCTCGAGAGAGTCCAGAGAAGGGCAACGAAGCTGGTGAGGGGTCTGGAGAACAAGTCTTATGAGGAGCGGCTGAGGGAGCTGGGGTTGTTTAGCCTGGAGAAGAGGAGGCTCAGGGACAACCTTATCGCTCTCTACAGGTACATTAAAGGAGGCTGTAGCGAGGTGGGGGTTGGTCTATTCTCCCACGTGCCTGGTGACAGGGCGACGAGGAATGGGCTAAAGTTGCATCAGGAGAGGTTTAGGTTGGATATTAGGAAGAACTTCTTTACTGAAAAAGTTGTTAGGCATTGGAATAGGCTGCCCAGGGAAGTGGTTGAATCACCATCCTTGGAGGTCTTTACAAGACGTTTAGATGTAGAGCTTAGTGATATGGTTTAGTGGAGGACTTGTTAGTGTTAGGTCAGAGGTTGGACTAGGAGATCTTGGAGGTCTCTTCCAACGTAGATGATTCTGTGATTTTGTGACCCACTTGGAGTGCTGCATCCAGGTCTGGGGCCCCCAGCACAAGAAGGACATGGGTCTGTTAGAGTGGGTCCAGAGGAGGGCCATGAAATTGACCAGAGTGCAGGATCACCTCTCCTATGAAGAAAAGCTGAGAGAGCTGGGGCTGTTCAGCCTACAGAAGAGAAGGCTCTGGGGTGACTTCATCACAGCATTTCAATACTTAAATGGTTCTTATAACAAGGATGAGGAAGGGCTCTTTACTCAGGTAGGTAATGAAAGGACAAGGGGGAATTATTTTAAACAAAAAGAGGCGAGATTTAGATTAGTGGTTAGGAGGAAATATTTCACTGTGAGGGTGGTAAGGCACTGGAACAGGTTACCTAGAGAGATTGTATATGCCCCATCCCTGGAGTTGTTCAAGACCAGGTTAGATGGGGCCCTGGTCAACCTGATCTAGTTGGAGGTGTCCCTGTCTGTGTCAGGGGTGTTGAAACTAGATGATCTTTAAGGTTCCTTCCAACCTAAACCATTCTATGATTCTATGTTTCTATGATAAATAATTGTATGTACAATGCAAATATAATTTTAAAATATGTATTAAATACTAGTTGATCAACTAACCACACAGGCAGAGAACAGGACAATCAAATGTTGAAAAGGAATGTAAAACAGTGGAAGAGAGATATAATGAGTAATATAAATGTGTCTCAGTTATATAGATTTAATGTTTCACTTGGTTATGTTCTTTGGTTTGACCCTAAGTTTTCTACTATAATCACAGTTAATGTTTCAGGAAGCAGAAAATCCTAGTTGAGACAATCAAAGAAAATTAGTTTAGACCATGTGTACATTAACTCATTAAATATATGTACGCTAACTCATTAAATATATCCACCTCCTTCACCGAGATCATATGGATCTTCACACTGCGGATGTTCTGGCCCTGTCTGATTGAAAGAAAAAGAAACTCCTGTGTTTTTATATTGTACATGTGTTGTTCAGCTTAGTATACAAAATAGTCCTAAAAGTTGAATGAAGCTGAATGATACTAGAATTTGATGTTTTGTGCTATAAATCACACCCTTTGTGATTAAACTGTCAGAGATGACAATGGTAATTGAATCAGTTACAATCACTAAAGAGAGAAAGTATCTGTGAATTTACCATTATGAACACCATCACAGTGAAAAGATATAGTATAGACTAGTCTGTATTTCTGCATTGTATATTTGTATTGTAATGTAATGTAATTGTAATGTATTGTAAGGTAATGTGATTTGCACTGTAATTCTGCATTTTCCTAAAAAAAACTTTTTTTTTTTTTCAGTTCTGCTAAAAGTTTGAGCATCTGAAAGTTCTAAGTGACTAAAAATATAAATAAAGTACTTCACTTGATTTTTAAAGATCTTTATGTGCAAATATAACAAGCTATTCAGTCTTCTTTAGATATAATTAATACACATTTATAAAATGAAAAACCACTGAACAAAACTAAAAAAATTTATAAAATTACAAACATCATAAATTTTAACTGTTTTTCAAAACCTTAATAAAAAACATTTTTGAAAGCGAGTTTTTTCAATGAAAGTATTACAAATGATTTTCATTAACCCAGAGGTTTTATTAATACAAAAACCTGTTAAGCTATGATATGTATAATGCATTGCATGTTTGTTTCACTGAATTTTTCAACAATTTAACATTTTCTTACTGAAAGTAAAAAAAAAAAAAAAACACTTTATTTTCTCCTTTTAAAAATTTTCTCTTAAACATTATTTTTCTCCTTTTCAATAGCTTTTGAATCAATGTCAATAACTTAGTAGTTTCTGGAGGAGAAAAATATGTAAAAGAAAGACATCATTCTCAGTATCTAGTTTTTCTGTAAAAGGAGTTTTTGAGTCAGACTTGTCTTTGATGTTTTTTATAAGCAACACACCTATTCCCAATTTTGCAAAACATACTCACATGTTAGAGTGTATTTTTAATCTACATTAGAAGTAACAATCTTTTTTAATTATACAAGCAAAAGCACATTGCTATACTGAATATGTCAGTAGAATAGTTTTATTCTCATGAGTTTTGTTTGTTTTTATTTTGAATAATAATTTGCTTACTTAAATGTAAAAGTGAGAATATGAATATAACACATCCCTTTGACTACCTTATCATGATGACTACTAAATGAGTGTACAGAAGAAATTTGTATAGAAACTTATCTATAAGAAACATATAGTGTAGTCACTAACACTTAATTGAAGAGAGAGTAATTCTTTGATCCAATTCAAAGAGAAGACACCAGAAAACTAACCCATCTCCCATGACAGAAATAACTCAACCAATCAATCAACTACACAGAAGAGAGGAATCACAAAACAAACAAACAAAAACTAAAACAAAACTTCAAAATATCTCTAGCAAAGAATCAGAATGAGAATATATATATATATAAAAAGAAGCAAAATGCAAAAGAAATCAGCATCTTGTGAAACACATTAAGAGAAAAATGAATGTAAGAAACCCAAGGGAAGGACTTAGGAAAGTAATTTTTAAAAATTTATTTTTATTTGTATTTTTATTTTTATTTTTATTTTTTTTTATTTAGTTAATTAGTTTTCTAGACGTTGCATTGCTTGCTCTTTGTAAATATTGGTTCAGTAAACATACAAAGAAACAAATTTTTTCTGCATCGATATTTATATAAATTTATCAGGTTAGCTCAGGTAAAGACCTACTAAGACTAAAAACTAACATGACAACAATACTTTTTAGGTATCCCAGAAAGTTTTGACTAAACTGTAGAATACAGTTTCTACAGCCTGATTCCAGCTGTAGAATCTCTGTCTATGACATCCATACATATTCATACATACAATTCACTAGCACCTAACTCCTGGCCAAATTTCCTTAGTGTTTCTGACCATTACAATCAAGAAGAGATGAGAAAAAAAGTAGACTCAGCGTTAAAACCCCAACATGAAGAGTGACTTTCAATTTGAAAAAACATCTTCGTAAACTGAGATTATTACCTAAATTTATTACCCAAATCCCCACTATGCCAGTGTCTTGTGTTTGGAAAATAAGAACCACATGAGCTTCTTTCATACAGGTCCTGTAACGCGGCATGATACAGGAGACCATGATACAGTCTGACATCAATCTTCATTTTACATGCCTTCAGCTTCAGGTATTTAGATGTCAAACTGAGGTGCCCTGAAAAAGTTAAATGAAAAGACAAATGTGGATAGGATGTTCGGCTTTACAGGTGAAAGGCTACACTTTAATTTGGTAAAGTATGTTTAAATTAGGCTTTATAATAGGTTGGTTCCCCATTATTTTGTGCCATTAACTTGGTTTTAGAGAATACTTTAAAACTCCTTCACGTGTTAAATCTTTCACAGCCAGCTGATTGTCTCTCTAACAGAAAATGAGAGGCAAAATGTCAAGAAGAGCAAGCATTATCTTAACCTTCTACTACACTGATCAGAACTCTGCTCGAAGTCAATGATTGCAAAACTTGTTCAGAATAACCTGATGACTCAGTCTCCCAGAATGCTAATCTTCAAAATCAGTGCAGCAAGAGACAAGAGGATTAAAGCTACATTCATTTGTAATGAGATCCATCATTAAAGGTAGGCCACGACAGTGGACATGAGATGTCTAACATATAATTGCTTTTACTTTAAAATTTTCATTAGCACAAGAGTTTAGAATAATTGTTCTGCCTATTATTTTCATTTTATTCTTATAACTTAACAAAGTTGTTAATACAGCTCTCAGTTTAATCTGCAGATACTGAAGTGCTGTGTCTTCATTTTATACAGACAGCTTTTTTTTTTTTTTTTTAATGAGAAAGGGAGCCTGGCTGTATAGCCTCTTCATACTATTCACTAGGTTTATTCTTTTTAATGCTTAAAAAGATTGTCTCATTCTGAAACCTGCTTTTCCTTGTTTTCTTAAAGTACAGGTCTTTACTCCCCTCTGAATTAGTTGCTACATCTGGCCAATGCTTATGTGAGCTGGACTAAGCATACAGAGTTTGCTACTGGATCTTGCTCCCATTTGAAGACCAGGTACTTAAAGGAAGTCTGGATCGTTAGTCCTTTGTTTTTTTGTTTAATTAATAATTTTATACTTACTCATTAAATAATAACTTATATGCTAATATATAACACAATTATTATATATTATATCATATCAAGATAAAATATATTAATATATAATTCATATATTTATTAGATTAATTAATTTAATTATTTAATTTGATCACCTAAATAAAGGTGAATCAAACTGTTCTCCAAAAGGCATTTCTCCCGTTTGATTTTGCTTGGTACTTTTTATTGACTCACTGAACATTACTGCACTTCATCTCCAGCCATATAAACTGTCATTATATTTGGGGGTGGGGAATAGCAAAGGATACTCTACATGATTTATTAGCTTCAAATATGTGCTAAAAGCAAATAAATAAAGAAACAACAGTGCCAAATTATGCATGATTCACATTTAGCAGTGAAATACGGTCTAATATCAGCAGAAAAATACAGTCTGGAAATGCACTGATCTCCACTAAGTCCTTTTGTACACAAGGGACTAATTCTCATTTCAACCATATTGCATTTTATTTTTATTATTAAAACTGGGAAACAAGGTGGTAAACATTTATGAATCTTAATTAACAATTTAAAAATATTTTACAGAAACAAACATGAAACATACTACATTTCCATTTCCTTGTGTTTCTGCCTTTCCACCTCTTGCTCACATATATCATGTGCGTGAACGTGAGTTAATTGCATTTATGGATGTTTTTCCTTTAAGAAATATTATGATTTAAGGTATATTAAAAGAAGGACAGAGGTGGAATGCTAAGTAACCAAGGGTAAATTACATGATCTTGAGAGTAGTTAAGTTAATCAAGAAAGGCTTTCAGATTGGAATAAAATAATATTATAATGTTTTCTCTCCACTACCCCTAAAATTTGCTGTCTCCATACATACACATTGATGCACTAATGAAGTACAGCTATTAATTCCATTGTGCTTTAAGACCTAACTTTACTTCAGAGTGTTACATTACAGTTCTGGATTTATCACTACTACATAATAGTACAAAATGACTGTAATTACAATTACCTTTGCTTTCAGTTTCTTCCTCTTTCACATAGCCTCCCTGGGAGGCTTTAAAGCAAGATAGCTAATAAGATAGATGACTGAATGCTATAACACAGATGTCATATGACAGGTCTGAAAGCATCAGCAGCAAATTGACTACTGGGCTACATGGCTCTTCTGATATTCAGTGAATGAGACAATTTGTCCTGACTTACCCTTGACAGAATTTAAGGCATTAAAATATAAACAAATTATACAAAATCTGAGGTTATAATTTTTGGCAGTGAGAAGGGATTAGATGAAATTATTTTAGTTGCATGTTGTCTACCTTTTCCTGGCTGAATTATAGACTCAGAAAAAGATCATTATTGCTTTCTTAGTGCTTCTTGAATTTTGTTTCTGTCTCTGTCAATGTGACAGAGGCAAATGAGGGAAAGAGAAGAGAGAAAGGTGGGGGAGGAAAGACAGGAGAAGTAACCACTTGAAGGTAAGTGCCAAATGTTCATAACAGAAAACATAGACTGTTGCATTAATGTCATAGTTATAAAATTATTACCTGGAAACGTGCCATACAACACGTAAAAATAGCCATGTGCCTTCTACTAATCTTTTTTTTTTTTTTTTCCCCAGGCGCAATGGAAATTAAAGGCCACAACTCAACTGTAATTCATCAGCCTGGGGGAGTGGTAGAACAAGCATATACTACTTGTTGATATGTATATTACCTAGGCACGTACCTTGATGTTAACATAGAATCATAGAATCATAGAATATCCTGAGTTGGAAGGGACCCTTAAGGATCATCAAGTCCAACTCTTGATACCGCACAGGTCTACCCAAAAGTTCAGACCATGTGACTAAGTGCATAATAGAAGAAAAATTCTTTTACAAAGCATGCCTCACTTAGGGACCTAAAGTAATTCATAAAAGGAATGCAACAACTTTAATAATAATATATGATATCATAGCTAATGTACAATGTATCTATAGGCCTGGCCACACTTCTTTGGACTCCAGCTTTCATTCTCTTCTTTCCTGTTTTGGATCTACTGTTGCAACATTTTTAGTGCAGAACTAGAATGCCAGCTCTTAATATGGAAATCACAAGTCTGAAAATTGAATTCATTGTACTTGTCAAGGTATTAATTTGCGGATGATAATGTATGGAAATTTCATTATATTTTATATTTGACAACATTTCATATGTTTTCTACTACATCTAAGAAGTAATATATTTCTTCATTTTGATATAGTACGTGGCCTCTCCAAGTATCTGCATTTTGTTTATATTTGCATATTTTGCAAGGGATGAGATGATGTGTATTTTAATTGATTTATATATTATTCTTTCATTTGCATTCAGGTAAAAAGAACATGATGACATTCATGAATAATAAACAATAGTGATGCAATCTTTCAATTACTAGCAATATAACTTTCTTATTAGCCAGAAATTACTTGTAGGATGTACCTGAAGACTTTAGTATAGTCGTATGACTCCAGCATTTCATCTAATGTGTATTTTCAGGGATAAAACCTTTCAGAATTTACTTGAGACAAATTTGCTATGACTAACTACTGTGAATAACTGAATGTGTAACTAAATGCTTGCATCCTAACTGCACTGGCTTCTTGATGACCCTATTTTACAGGGGTTGTTTGCATCACTTTTTTTTTTTTTTTCCCAAGCTTTCACCTGACATTGCAGTCCTGAAGATTTGCATGTACTGAAATTGGTCTGTCTTTTTTTCTTTGCTTTACATGTTCTATTATTTGTGTGCAAGATCCTGTTGTCATGAGCTCAGACAAACACAATTGGCAACAGGTGTTTTCCTTTTTAATGGTTTCCAAGTGTTTCCTTTGGCAAAGGTATCGTGCATTACCCATCGTGCATTACCCAATGAGCTGTGTGTATGTCTCTCACTGCTTCTACCAGAATACTGGGGCACACAGATTTAACTAGTGTTAGCTGATAGCTGAAGCCAATTAAAACTCCTTTTCCTTCAGTTCAGGCTGAAAGAACTGTGATGTACTACCTTTAACACAGTCCATGGTACATCATAGGCTATTATCAGCCTGTGAAATCCCCAAATGCATTGATTCAAATAAATGTGGCACCTTTGCTGACCCTTGTTACAGATCAGTTCCTAAGAGACCTCTTTCTAACATGTATTTTACAGAATAGTTTGCATGTCTGCATTAAGCAGTTATTGCAAATGAAATACATCAGCATCTCTTATGCCAAAATTTGTTTCAAACCTAAGCTGACATTGGAAACAACGGGGACTTACAATATTGTTGCTTCTTTGTTCTTTCCATACAGCCATGGCCTTCACTTTTATTTAAAACAATCTTGTTACAAAGCTCATCATTTCTTCCTTGTTCCTTCAGAAGCCAACAACTGAAGTTTTGGTAAATTTGACTAGAGTTCCTCACTTTATAGCCCATACTCATTGTGATGCTGAACAATGACAAATCTCAGAAAGTCTGCAAATACTACAGCTCATAAGAAATGTGCTACTCTGTGGAATCAGTCCTATTTTCTGTAACTGGAAGGTTTCTGGCTGCACTGAAATGAAGATAACTCTTCTCTCATTTGAAAACATCTCAAAGTCTCAGTGTATTGCATGGTATAAGGTATTTTCCACAATTCAAAAGACTAAGTTTTCAGGGTAGAAATCCTACATTCATGCATTGATTTGAAGATACATCACATTAGGCAGTTTGATAGATATTCTCTGTGAAACATTATTTACTGATGTGAAGTTTAGGGAAAGCTTCTCTTAAGAGACAAAGTGGCTTGAAACTCTCTGGGTGTTTCCTTTTTTTTTTTTTTTTTTCCCTTTTTAGAAAAAATTAGTGTAATGTTGCTTTAAAAAACACCTTTTCATTCCATCATTAAGACAATTTCATAGCTAGTATGTCAAAGATTGCCACTCTATAGGATACAAATATTTTGTTAAAATTAAGTTTTGGTTAGTTTATTTCCATCAAATGTTTTGATGGAAATCCCAGTGCTTCCCTTGCTTAGAAATATTGTCCAGAGCAAGCAGATTCCAAGTTATTTAGACATAACAATAATTATGCTTTAAATTGTCCATATCTTAACTTTCAGCACAAGCTCTACTATTTTTTATACTTATTGTAGTGACCGAGAAATGAAATGACAACACTTCCACCCAACAAACAAGGAGCAATAGACCAATATCATTCTGTTCTGAAATAAAACTGTATCAACAACAAAAAGATAACCTGAATAACAAGAAGTGATAAAAATGATTTTTCACAGAAAATATTAAATATTGAAATGTTTTGTATTTTGCTATGAAAAATAAATACTAATTTGTAGTTTTTAAATCAACAATAAAACAAAACAAAAGTCCAATCCACTTCTCAATTAATCAGGCTGAAAATGGATAAAATGTTAAACTAATGAGAGATCTCATTTTTGCTATCTTTCCTATTCAACTTACCTTAAGAGTCACTGTGATTACAGTCAGGTTGACCTGTAAAAGTATTAGTTGGGACATCATAGGTTAAATGTGTTATTTAGAAGTTAAAGTCAAAATTATATTTTCAAAGAGAATTCAGAAAATCACACAGTATGTTAGCATCACTTTTGACAAGATACTGTGGTACGCGAAGGAAGATGTCAATCACTGAGCATCATTTGAAGGGACTTGCATACTTGTGGGGAGAGAAGGGTGTTATGCTTCTTTTTGAAGATTCCTTCTCTCTCTGACTGTTGAAGACAACTTCAGGTCAGTGTCAGAAAATGAACAATCCAAGAAGACTGCCTTTTCCAATGAAAACTAACAGAAAAATATTCTGGAGTCTTAACTGAAAATTAATCAACATGATTTGAATTTACTTAACAGAAGATCTTTTGACTAACATATCTTCACATAGTAGGACAATCACTGAAAACGTGATAAACTGACTTGAAAGCCTGCTTTGTTTTGATGCTCCTCTCCAAGTTCTCAACTTATGTCTGTATCTTTAAACATGAAGAGCACATTGGTGGAAAAAAAAATAAAAAAAAAATCATTTTTTTCCCATCATATTAAGAACAGAAGAGATCTCAGTTATCAAGACAATGAGTATGATACATTTATGTTTTAAAAGTCTAAGAAGTCTAATGTATACTGAAAAAAAATCCTTCCTATATCAAGACAATTCAAAAACACTGCTCATTTGATAAATATCTGTTGTTGGAAGCTCAGTCATGATCGGAGGAGTGGTGTTAATTGACTTTATTTTAGTAACCTGGGGAAACTGTAGGTCTAGACAGAAAAATTATGTAACCACAAGCCCAAATACAAGAAGGCATCAGTATGCAGGCTTTTAGCTAAGATACAAGTTCTTTGTTCTGTGACAGGTAATCTCTTTAAGATGTGCCCTATCTTAAAAAATTTAGGTATCTCAATTAAAAATCTGCAATATTTTGGTATCACTGCTCAAACAGGAGTTGTGGGCTTCTGGCCTGTATTCCAAACCTTAACTATGTTTCTGTTACTGTGCCTGAGCTAACACTTCTAACTTCTTAATAGAGCTCAGATAATGTAGTCTAATGTATTAATCACTAGAGTATATCCACCTGATCAGAAGCAAATGCTTAAACAGAAAAACATCTGTTTGTGCAAACCAAGTTTCAAAAGACTATGTCATTTTATTTTATTTTCTTCCCACAGCACGATTATTTGAATGAGCCTTCATCCTACCATCATACTAACTTTATTTTTTTTTTCTTGTGCCCAATAATTCAACATACTTACTTCAATTTAGTGTCTACTAGAGTTTTATTCATACATTATTTCCTAACAACCTCTCCAACTATCTCTATATAATCTTGAAGGTTTTACCATTGGTAAGATGACCTCCATTGGTCTCTGACAGCTAAATAGAAAGCTTTCCTTAACTGTGTTTTGGTGGAAGTGAGTCCGGCAGTGGAGCTGCATTTGTATTTCAGTAGTGCAGACTCAGGTTACATGAATCTTCTTTAGGAAGAATCTAGGCAGACTGTATCCATTTCTCATGCCTTTTATTTTAAATTAAGAGCAGGAAATTAGTGGACATGGTAAAGAAATATAATAGTACATAGGTTGGGAAGTGCAGCGGAGTGGGACAATGGTGGCAAGTACTTTCATTGTACATACCAGAAGAGATAGCCATAAGGAGGCTAGTATGGCAAGTGTTCATTAACAAATGCAAACATATGAATTTGAAAATATGACTTATGGAAACCTGTTTTCCACTAAGTTATGTCAAAATTTGATCCACCAATCTCCCTTAAGGTAAAGCTTTATCAAATTTAGAGTTTTGCTTGAATATACAGAAGAGTAGCAAGAACTAGGTAACTGCTATTGCTTTCATTATTTCAGTATCTTGAGGCAAATATTAAGTCCACACAGTAAATTTAACAAAACAAACAAAACAAGCAAACAAAAAAAACACACAAAAACAAACAACAAACACAAACAAACAAACAAAAACCTACAATAAATATTTGGCAGACTGTTAAAACCTTGTCAGACAAAATCTGACATCTTTTGTCGAGATGATTGCTAATTCTTCCCTTACATTTTACTTCTGGAAATACAACTGAAATACAGCACTGTTTTGTGCTTTATATGAAGTGCCCCCAGTGACCTCATGTTACCAATTTCTTAATATTTAAGCTGACAGATGGAGTGTTGGGATTTGAACCAGATACCAACCTTCTGTTCACATATAACCAGCTCTGCCTTTAGTAACAGAGATCTGCAGAAGCTGAGTCCTGATGGATTGAGACCAGGTTATATTTTTTGTCAGATTCTCACCAAGAAATGACACTGTTTGCTTGGACCTCTGTTCTGTGTATTTAGGCCCACTCTTTAAAGATTCGCTGTCCTCTTAAAAGGTTTAGATAAGTGACTAATTCAGCATTTTTTTCTTTTGTTATTCCCTTTCTCTCCAAAAAAAAAAAAAAAAAAAAGACTGGTAGATTAAGATTTCAGTGTCTCTTTCCTGAAACATGCATCCAAGTAGAAAAACGCCATCACAGCCCCACTGTATCCTTAATGTTGTTCTTTGGTGCCTCTTTGGAGAGACAGTCAGGCAACAATCCTTTTTTTTTGCCATCATTTATCATATTCAAAATGCTCCATGTGTCATCCAAACTTACAGAATCACAGAATCATTTGGTTGGAAAAGACCTCTAAGATCATCTAGTCCAACCTTTAACCTAGTATTAATGTCCTCCACTCAACCATGATACTAAATTCTAAATCTATACATTTATTGAAGGCCTTTGGGGATGGTGACTCAACCACTTCCCTGGGCAGCCTCATCCAATGCCACACAAGCCTTGCAGTGAAAAAAATTTTCCTAATACCCATCCTAAACCTGCCCTGGCACAACCTGAGACCATTTCTCCTTGTCTTATCACTTGCCTTTTGGGAGAAAAGCCTGATCCCCACCTCACTACAGCCTCTATTAAGGTAATTAGACAGCATGCTAAGGTCTCCCCTGAGCCTCCTTTTCTCTAGGCTAAAAAAACCCAGTTCCCTTAACCACTCCTCATAAGACTTGTTCTCTAAACCTCTCAATAGCTTTGCTGTCCTTTGAACATGCTTTAGCACCTCGATATCTTTCTTGTAGTGAGGGGCCTAAAATTGAACACAGTACTTGAGGACTGACCTCATTAGAGACAAATACAAAGGGACCATCACTTTCTTAGTCCTTCTGGCCACACTATTTCTGATACAAGCCTGCATGCTGTTAGTCTTCTGGGCCACCTGAGCACACTGCTGGCTCATGTTCAACTGGCTATCAACCAATACCCCTTGGTGCTTTCCAGCCAGTCTTTCCCCAGCCTGTAGCATTGGAAGAAGTTGCTGCACTCCAAGTGCAGGACCAGGCACTTAGCCTTGTTGAACCTCATACAGTTAACCTCGGCCCACTGATCCAGCCTATCCAGATCCCTCTGGAGAACCCTCTGACCCGCAAGCAGATCAACTTTCACACCTAACTTGGTGTGATCTGTGAACTTACTGAGGGTGCACTTGATCCCCTCGTCCAGAATATTGATAAAGATACTGGAGAGAACTGGCCCCAGTACTGAGCCGTGTGGGACACTAGTGATCAGCCTCCAGCTGGATTTAACTCCATTCAGCACAACTCTTTGGGTGCAGCCACCCAGCCAATTTTTAACACAGCAAAGCATACACCCATCTAAACCTTGAGCAGCCAGCTTCATCAGGAGAATACTGTGGAAATTGGTGTCAAAACACATAGTCTTGTATTTGGCTTCTAATAAACGGCTGTAATTCTGACATTTCTGAAGGCTTTATGACAAGATGAGAAGGAGCTTGTTAAAACAATAGCTGAAGAGAGTGAAAGTTGTTGGCAGCAAGTGAGCTCATCTTTCTTCTCAATCCCCTTTTACTTTCTTCTTCCCCTGATCTCATAATATTTGTGCAGAACAAGATGAGTATAAAGCAGAGTAGAGAAGCTTCTTTGGTGAAGACTGAGAGATTAGATTATGTCTAAGGGCAGGGATTTATTTCAAGGTTCCTTTTGTTAATAGCTACTCACAGTACACTTTAAGCATTTAGTAACTTCATGCTTGTCATCAGTCCTTTAACAAGATTGCAGTGCTCTAAGTAGAGCCAGACATCAAGCTTTAACAGCATCACAGCATGTAGATTTAAACACTCAACTCTTTATTTTTACTGAAGAACAAACACCTAACTTTTCGCCTACATAAAATCAGATGTCCATCTCACTTACTTTATGTACGCACATGGATCCTGCTTGTTATTCCAAAACTTCTGCCTGGCAAGAGAGAAACACAAGCTTGTCCAGTGTCGCTTACACTTTCCTCAAACATAAGGAGGAATTAGCATGGGATTAGCTGCATTTACATGATTACTGCTTGTAGTGGGTTTACGCAGCAAGGATTTGGTAGCAGGGGGCCATAGGGGTGGCTTCTGTGAGAAGGATCTAGAAGCTGCCCCATGTTTGGTAAGGGCCCCACTGCTGACCAGAGCTGAGCCAACTGATGTTGTTTTGCAGCTCCGTGAAAGCATATTTAAGACAGGGAAAAAAAAAACGCTGTGCCACACACAGCAGCTGGGAGAGTGAGAGGAGTGAGGAACAGCCTTGCAGGTGCCAAGGTCAGTGAAGAAGGAGGGGGAGAGGTGCTCCAGGCGCCAGAGCAGAAGTCCCCTGCGGCCTGTGGTGAGGACCATGGTGAAGCAGGCTGTCCCCCTGCAGCCCTGCAGCCCATGGAGTACCACAGTGGAACGGGGTTCCACACTGCAGCCCGTGGAGGAGACCACGGTGGAGCAGGTGGACCTGCACTGACGGAGACTGCGGCCTGTGGAAGACCCCTGCTGGAGCAGATTCCAGGCCAGACCTGTAGCCCATGGAGAGGAGACCATGCAGAAGCAGGTGACCTGGCAGGAGCTGCTGCCCATGGGGGATCCAGGTTGGAGCAGTTTGCTCCTGAGGGATGGACCCCGTGGTACGGACCCATATCTGGAGCAGCTCTTGAGCTGCTGCCTGTGGGCAGCCCATGCCGGATTAGTTCGGGAAGGACTGCATCCCGTGGGAGGGACCCCACAGCACAGGGGACAAGAGTGACCGAGAAGGAGTGGCAGAGAAGCAGTGCTATAGACTGACCATAACCCCCATTCCCCCATTCCCCTGCGCCACTCAGGAGGAGGAGGTGGAAGAGGGTGGATGGAGGGGAAGGTGCTTTTGGTTTCTTTCCTTTGTTTCTCACTTCTCTAGCTTGTTAGTAATAGGCAATAAATCTTACTATGTCCCTACCCTGAGTCTGTTTTGCCTGTCACGATAATTACTGTGAGAACTCCTCGTCCTTATCTCAACTCTTGAGCCCTTTTCATCATATTTTCTCCCCGTTCCTCTTTGAGGAGGGGGAGTGAGAGAGCGGTTATGGTGGAGCTTGGCCACCCACCCAAGTAAAACCACCATACTGCTGATGAAGACAACTACTAAATCTTTACTGTCTCTTTGGCTCCTTTGGTAGAAAAGAAGATAAAAATCCATGTCTCTTGAGATGCTGAGAAGATGAGGGCAAGCCTTCTTCTTACATGGTGTCATTTTTCCTTTTCCCAGATATTCTCCGGAAGGATCAGCAAACTCAGAAGAAGGAAATGAAACTGATCTACAAGAATGAGTTCTGCTTATGTAAACTTTCTTATGCCACTTTCCCACTAGTGCTCTTCAAAAAGCTTGCAGGAATCAAATGAATTCACACATTTCATATCTTCATTCAAATATAAAATTCCCACAGACACTCAAAAGACAAAAGTCAATCTTCTCATTGTCCATGGATGTAATATCTTGGATACAACACTTCATTTATCTGTTCCCTACTGCCAATGCCTCTACTGAGATAACTGTTTTTATGGTGAGGACTCATTTTGCTTTTTCCATATATCAACACAAACAAAATAGTTACAGATTTCCTGTAAGCATGAAAACTTAGAGAAGCTTTGTAAGAGACTAGAAAGAAATTTGTAGTCTCATCAGTAGATATTTAGGGTCTAGAAATATGGTATATTGCTGCAAAGTGCATTATGAATTATTTTATCATCATATAAAGCAAACGCACATTGCTGTGCTGAAACAGAAAAAGAAGAAAAAAACAAAACAAAACAAAACAAACAAACAAACAAAAAAAACCCACAAACCACCACCACCACCAAAGAAAACCATGTCAAATTCCGATGCAGCTCCAGCCTAATGATTTCTCTCCTAACAGATATCAGCTCAGTAAATGGAAGGCCACCTGAAACTTTGCAAATCCACAAGCAACAGAGCACATAGCAGCTACTTTAGTCCCTCAGCAAAATGTTAACATCTCCAATAGCAAAGTTAAATCCACAAAACCCATTTTTTCTTCGTTTGTTTGTTTTTATGAAGACCTAATTATTTCCTCACTTGTCTACCAGTTAAATGTTACTCTGAAGGCCAATTGTGTAAAATTGAAAATTAGCTTTAATGCTGATCTTTTCAAACTTGCCTCTGATTTGTCAAGCAAGTTCTCTCTCTCCTGTACTTTTCCCGTTTCATTCTTAACTCAAAGGTATATGTTTTTATTTGATTTTTTCCCTACTGACTGATAAAAATTCACTGAATCATGGTCGAATGATACTAGTATAAATAGACATCTTCAAAAACTTTAAAAATCCCATGTCCTAAACTAGTGGAAATGAAATACTTCATATCTGAATTTAAACAGTGAATCTCACCAGAAATTCAGCTCTGAATAACATGACCTTGGTTGTATGTGCATGGGCAGTTTCAGACAGTGCTAATGCAAATTAGAGCTTTTTCTTACTAGGGTATGGTATGTTTTGGAGCAAATACAACATAGAATAGGGACAATATATTAAGCCAATTAAGTCTTACATATGAGATCAGGATATAGGTGCCACATGGTTTCATCATTTTAGTTCAATGTTATACACGCTGTACTTTTTAGAAATGTTATTTTAATTAACTCTGAATTTTACTTTAAGCTTTAATGTACTCACTGTATTTATTACTTGACTCTTTTATATGACTCCTTCTGTTGCCTGTAGATTGCAAAAAATAAATGCGCGATCATAGAATCATAGAATCATAGAATGGTTTGTGTTGGAAGGAACTTAAAGGCCATCTAGTTCCAACGCCCCTGCCATGGGCAGGGACACCTCCCACTAGACCAGCTTCCTCAAAGCCCCATCCAACCTGGCCTTAAACACTCCCAGGGATGGAACATCCACAACCTCTCTGGGCAACCTGTTCCAGTGCCTCACCACCCTCTGAGTGAAGAATTCCCCTTTCTCCTATCATTACCTGAGCAAAAAGTTGCTCTCCGTCTTTTTTATAAGCCTCCTTTAAGTACTGAAAGGCTGCAATGAGGTATCCCCAGAGCCATTTCTTCTTCAGCTCTCTCAGCCTCTCTTCCTAGGGGAGGTGATCCAGCCCTCTGATCAGCTTTGTGGTGCTCCTCTGGACCCGCTCTTACAGACCCACATCCTTTTTGTGCTGAATGCCCCGAACCTGGATGCAGCACTCAAAGTGAGGGGGCAAGGGCAGAGTAGAGGTGGACAGTCACTTCTCTGGATCTACTAGATTCACTTCTGTTGATGCAGCCCAGGATGCAATTGGCTTTCTCAGCTGCAAGAGTGTACTGCTGGCTCATGTAACACTTTTTGTCCCAGGGCTGCCCTGAATGACTTCTTAACCCAATCTGGATTCATGTCTGGGATTTCCTCAACACGGGTGCAGGACCTTGCACTTAGACTTGTTGAACCTCATGAGGTTCAAATGGGCCCACTTTTCTAGCTTGTCCAGGTCCCTTTGTATGACATCCCTTCCTTCTGTTGTATCAACTGCATCATGCAGCTTGGTGTCATCTTCAAACTTGCTCTATCCCATTGCCTATGTTGTTGATATAGATATTAAACTCTGTACAGTGTCTTCTGTTACTACACTTCTTTAGCATAAATATAAGTCATTTCTTGTCTCATAATATGGATTGAATATTTCTGTCAGTGTAAAGTGAACACTGGTACAACCCATGTTAGAATAAGATTATCCTAAATTTCTGTGAATGAGCAGAATGTCTCATTCAATAAGGTTAATGATAACTGAATTTACCAGACTTTTTCCTCATGCATAACCTGTTAACAGTGAAAAGTTTATGAGAAGAATCAGAAGAGCTAGATGTTCTCAATCTCTCTTTAGGGTAAAAACATACAAACGTATTCTCCATATTATAACAGGAGTTTAAAATTTTAATAAGTCTTCCATTGGCCAGAACAATACAACTAAAATGGTGTTTCCTATGTTAATGGTAGGGTGAAATATTCACACACTTCCTATGACATTTACAGCTTTACTGTCTTCTTCATCTGCTAATAAATGGAATCAGTTCTCCTGGTTTCAGTTAGGATAGAGTTAATTTTCCTCCTAGTAGCTGGTAGGGTGCTATGTTTTGGATCAGGATGAGAAGAGTGTTGATAACACCCTGATGTTTTAATTGTTGCAGAGCAGTGCTTACCCTAAGCCAAGGACTTTTCAGCTTCTTGCTCTGTCCTGCCAGCAGGCAGGCTGGGGGTGCAGCAGGAGCTGGGAGAGGACAGACCCAGGACATCAGTAGAAAACATTTGTAAACAATATTTTCAGCTCTTAAGATTGTTCTTTAGCCAGTTTCAGGCAAAGTATAAGCATCTTCATGTATTTTATGTATCAAATTATTTTCAGCATGCTGTATAAGCATCTGTAGACAAACTTCAAGTTTGGAAGTTTATTGTGTTCAGCTCACAGAATGATTCATGATAAATTAGTCTATTTTTGGTGCTTCTCCTCTCTCATATCATAATGTACTAATCAATCAGCTTCTTGATTTATTCAACATAAAAATTACAAAGAAGAACATTGTTTATCCTGTACAATGAAATCATGATTTCCTGTACCTTTAACCATACTTCAAAAAAAGAAGATTTTTCAGGGGAAAAATGTGGTACTTTCAGAATCTGAAATATCAAGGAAGTTAGAGGCTGTAAAGAAATATGGTCATCAATGTTCTGTCGATCATTTTCTGCTGCTTTTGAAAATTTTATTAATTCTTGCACCAAGGGCTTTGAACATGGTAGGTAAAGTAAGTCTCCTGTTACTGAGATTTCTTTTATATGCTCAAAAAAAAAAAAAAAATCCACAAATAGTTGCTTGCAAGCCTCCCCCTGGTGAAATAAAACAACAACACATACACACAAAATTATTATAGCTTAAGTAGTAGGCCTGTATTTGAAGAGGTATCACAGCTGAGAAAAGTTATGTCACTTTGAAATAAACTCATAAGATAGGTTACCTGATCTTTGAATTAAGCTTCAGTGTGGTATTTTATTGTCTCCATGGTGCATAGTTGAGATCCACAATGGGAATCACAGAGTCTCATCACTTAATTAGGGTGGAAAAGCACTTCAGGCGAGTTGATCTACCTAAGAATGCTCTTTACTGGAACACATTAATTGATTTTCTATTTGTCAACAAGGAGCTACATTAAGTTTTGCACATGGTAGAATAGAGAAGTGATGGTGATGGATGACATGAAAGGTGAAGGCATAAGACATTGAGTCTTCCAAACCCTTAGCATCGATCATTTACAGTGAAACAGTCTGGAAATCAGAAAGGAAGATTTTTATTATTATTATTATTATTTTTGCTGGAGACTTAAAAGTGCAGATGAAACTCACTGAAAATAAAACAACAGAACTGAGCTGGTTCTGTTTCTGGCTAGGGATGTATGCACACAGATTTCCCTACTCCTAGGTCTTTCAGGGTCTTCTTGTACACTGAATTTGCAAGACCCCTGTCACCTGTGCACCAAGGGTCACTGTGAAACCAGATCTCAGTGCAACCTGGTACCACTGAAGCACGAATTTTGCTAGGGCTTTGTCAATATTAAGGGGCTCCACAGATACAGCTTTCCTCTGTCTTTATCACTTTGCATTAGTCCTGATACCTCATAACATATAATGGCTATACTGCAGTACACTATGCACACTATACCTACCAACATTCACCCTCTCCTTTTACTGTTGCCACTAATTGAGTCAATAAATAATTGGATGGGTCGTTTACAAAGACAAGCACTCTCTCTAGGCCTAAGAGTGCCTACACAGCTGGAAAAAAAAGCTCAGTTAAAAAATCAGGTCTGTCTATTTTCGTGAAGTGGAAACATTCCTCTCCTCATTTTGAGGATACATGTAGTGAAGAAATGGAAAGTTCACTACTCGTTAAGAGATCATTGAGCTCTGGGGTCTCTTTTCAAAGCCAGACTAAGTAATTTAAAGGAATCTCTACTTTGTATGTTAAAGATGGAAATAACTGGTATGGGTGCAAGAGCTTGTGAGATCCTGGGGAGGGCTATGAAGAGGAAAGACTTCTTTCAAACCCATTAGTGATTTTAAAGACCAAAACTACACATGGGTTTAAACTGCTACAAAATTAGCGAGACTCTCGATTTCTTAGTGAGAGCGGGTTTCTATTGCAGGTAATGCTTTTGCCTCTAACCCTGCAAGAAGGGGAATGAAAGCAAGCCGAACCCACTGCAGACCAGGGGCTGCAGCAGGAGAACCCTTGCTGGGAGAAGAATCAAGGGCTGCCTATGGTACCTGAGCAACCAGGTCAGACACGTCCCCGGTAATGAAGATCCATCCATTACCATAACATGCAGGCTAGTGCTGTAGATCACTTTCATGGTCTCCAAAGAAGCTGAGTAGTTATCAGTAACATTCAAAAATCCACTGGAAAGTCATTCATTTCACTTTATGGTCCTAATTAGCCATTTGTATAGTTCTATAATTAAATATGTTCCTTTCTCATCAAGTTTTTCACTTTAGTAACGATACCACTGTGCCACAAACAGGCCCCATGCTGTTTGGTTTGGGACTTATTCATAGCATTTAATTGGTCACCCAGTGGTTAGCCAATAACCCCTTCTATGGGAAGCAACACTCTGAATGTTGTTAATGGGCTGGAGGCACAGTGATTGCCTCCTGGTACCCAGCAGTACTGGGAATAAAGCAATTTCCTCCACAGTGTTGTGTGCCCAATAGCTAATCCTCTCCACTCTTGAAATGCACACTATTTGGTTATAAGTATTTGTACTGGCTTACTTACCGCTGGGTTGTTAATAGGCAGTGATTCTTCAATGCTCCTTCACTGAAGTTACAGTCTGCTTGCTGACTGCTAATTAAAACAAGTTTGCACTCTAAGACTGCAGCTAAAAGGTAGCAAGGTCATATTATTTAATGCTGCAGTCTTTCATTTAACAATGTTTATGCAGTACTTATAAGCACACATTTTGCAGGCAGACACGGCTATTATTGATCACATTGATATAGTCAAAATGAGCCACAGACTAATCTTCCCTTGTTTGGAGTGTGATCACTAAACTCACCTTGCCTCTGAGACTGCGAAGTTAAAAAGCAATGCAAACATGCAGATCTGTCCTCCAGTCTATTTCTCAGCTTAAAAAAAAAAAAAAAGGCAAAAAAAAAAAAAAAGCAGATGAACCAATGTTCTGAAAGCACTTAATCTTCTAGGAGTCTACACAAATCAGAACATATATTCATGAGCTTTGCAGTAATTTTAAAACCAGTAAGGTTAAAGGAGCAAAGTGGTTATGGCTTGCAGCACTGTACTTCTGTGCTACTTATTTAAAATTCAGTTTGAGTAAGAATCCCTATCACCAGAGTGTCTGGATGTCCCTGTCAGCAGGGTATATGAGTGTAATATTTATCTGCTGCGTGTAACTATCCCTTTATTTTTGCTTGTTTCCAGCAGAAGACAAGTTCTTTCCAGCAAAGAAAATATTGTGCTCTGTTTATTCTTATATTCTACTTTACTATCAGGAAGGTTGCAGAATAATGCTTAGTCATGTTGATACTGAAATTAATATCTGAGACAGAAATAAGTTTTGCATTGTTTAAAAGTTGTTTAAAAGTCATTCACTTCTCCATACTTTAAAATAAAGTTTACATATCTAGTGTCCTGAGAACAATGTAGGACACTACAATTTCACCAAGGCTCTAACATAATTTTTGCTTTAATCAGGTAATTTTGCAGAAATATAGTAATATATACACATGAACCTTGGAAACAATGTCAGTGTTTATGAAAAGCTAACTATTAGTCAACAAGTGCTATTCACCCCATTTACCCTTTACTTTTATTATACATATTCCCTGCTGGTCTAAACTGGCACAAATTCTCACGTGCATATCAGTGAGGAATGTATACAGAGCTTATATACCCCTAGCAATTGAAGGGATTTATAGGAGTATTGAAGCAATTTTTTTTCTGTGCTATTGCCTTTTCTTAATGGCTGTCTTTATCTTGTAGCATTGACAGGCTGTCTGTGCCTCATCTTCAGATTGATCTTACATTTCTGAGGAAAATCATACAACCTTGCCTCATCTTCTCAATATGTGGCATTTAACTAGTAGTTAATTGATATGAAAAAATAAGCGACTGAATCAGTTGCATGCTCAATACCCGCAGTCCTTCTGCATGTGCATAACATTCTTTTTTTTCTTTCATTTCAAGTTTCACTTGCCTGTGTAATTTTTCTACATCTTCTTCATTTGTTTCTGTTTTACAAAACAGTAAGAGCTTATTAAGCTGAAATCAGTCAGAGCACATACTGTACATCTTTTAGGGCACAGACGAACACTCCTAGTCTTTTAAGGATGGGTGATGGTCAGGGACTGTGCAAACAGTTGATTAGCTTGTGTTTTGTGCATAAAGGGGTATTTTTCATCTCTCTTTCTTGCTCCAGTTTAGAAAACTTGCATGAAAGTTCATTCAAGTGTAAACCTATTCTACAGAACTGTTCTTGAGCAGAGGTGTTTGTACCAGCTCTACTTCAATTTTGATAGACTGGGTGTACTGCGAAAAGTTTAGATAAGCATCTTTGAATTATATTTTGAATAAAAAATACAGGATTATTTACACAGTAAACATTACAGGATACTGTAGATTGTGATAGTGCATTCTCTTTGTAATTTGTGTATCATTCATTCACATGACCCATCTGTGTATAATGTGAAAATTCCTTCATGCATTTTATACATCTGTGTGAAAGTTAGCATATATTTTGAAGCGTACTGAACACAGCCTATCATACCTGGTACTGTAAATAGAAAGGAGAGAGGGAGGACAGAAAAGATTGAGCAAGAGAAAGAGAGAAAGGATGCTTTTTTTGCACAAAGTTTACGTATCCACTGTGACAGTCTTCCTAAACAGTATACTCTCCATTAACCTTTCCTACAGCACTTCTTCACCCTGCACTTTCAATCTTGAAGACTGAAGATTTAGAAAACTTATTTAATTATGCATGGTAACTTTTTCTAATTAATGTATTTGATAACAATTCCTCTCCCCCAAACATGATCTACACAGCATTTATTCCCTCAGATATTTTGGGCAGAAGGCTCATTCCATATCCCCACACAGAAACAAAACAAAACAAACAATTGGTTTGTGTTTAAAAGTACAGTTAAAACACTGGGAAAGTCATTGGAAATCTGATTGACTTCCTTAAGTCTTGGGTCATATTCCTACAAAATAAGACCAGCCACAATTTAAGAGTGTCTACAGCAGGTGTCGTATTGCTCTAGCCATTTGACCTATGGACACTAAGGCTCAGAGAGATTGAATTAATTTGCTGTCACCATGCTGGAGACTATTCTGGAGGAACTGTGAAAGAGGAACTGTAACTACTGAATTTCAGAATCCTCCCCACCTCTCATGCATTTTTTAAATGTTCATATTCTTTAAAGAGGCTTTCTTCTATTACCTCTGAAACATTACTATGCTAGGCATTAATATCTGTCATAATTAGATTTTTGCATTTTTTAACCAATAAATGTGGTTAAAACCCATGTGAACACACTCTGTTTCAGATAAGTGAAAGGACAGTGAAGCCCTTTTAAAAATATAATTAAAATAACAGGTGTGTTGCATAGGTGAGGAGTGATGGTCACAGAACACCAGAGAGGTACCATGGAAGCGAATCCTTCTGAACCAATTTAACATGAGCCAGCCTCAGCAGCCAAATGACTGAGCACAGGCTCCCAGCCTAGGATTGCTGTAAGGTTTAGTGAATGCTACTGTGTTGTCAGCATGACCTTGCATGGTCACTTAACATTCCCTCATGATGATTCACTAGCTTGTATGCCCCTGCACTGTAGTCTACTATACGGCACAGTGACAGGCTGACATGTAGAGCTGCATTTCAGGGAATAACTGTCAAACTCTGTATGAGGGTGAGACAGCATGTTCAGAAAACCATCCAAAAGCAGAAAATAATGGGATCTACCAATGGCTAGAAATGAAGAAAGAGTGCACTCTTGATTTGTGAGGGTGGCAGAGCACTGGAACAGGTTGCCCATAGAGGCTGTGGAGTCTCCTTCTCTGGAGATATTCAAAACCCACCTGGTTGCCATCCTGCACAATGTGCTCTAGGTGATCCTGCTCACCAGGAGGGTTGGAGTAGGTGATCTTCAGAGGTCCTTTCCAACCTCAGCCATTCTCTGATTCTGTGAAAGAAACATTCTATAAATGTAAATCTTGGAGATTTGCTTACACAAAAACTGCCTGCCATTGTTTATTTCTACTTTGTTCACACTAACAGGACTATGTACACTCTCTGTAAATAAACACAGCTACTCAAAGAATATTCCAAGCTCATGTAGTCAGTTTGCTCTCCTAATGGAAACAGAGCCCCAGTATTAGCTGTGTGGGCTACAGGGGAAATGATGTTATTATCACCTGGTTGGAAGAGTTAACCTACTGTGCCATGCATCATGATTTAATTATTCCTAATTGATCCTTAACAGATGGATGTTAAGTCTGGCCTTGTTCATCTTCAGTTACAGTAATTTCACAACCTCACATTGCCAGGGAGCTTCGCAAATATCTGATGATTTCTGTCTCTATTTCTGTTTGGGCACTTACAGATTATTATTATTTATTTTTTTAGTGTTACTTGAAAGTTTCATACATTTTGGCACCAAAGAGAAAGCAAAAGGGAGTTGAGGTTTTACAACAGATATTCTTTGTAGATGGCTTGTGAGCATTTCATTCTATATAACGTTGGAGCTGTGTTGATTGTTCTTATGTGGGTAAGTGGTATTTATGTTCTGAGAGAAGATGGGTGAAAAATCATCAGATTTTTAAGTCAAACATATTAATGAATTAAATATTGTTTTCTGTTTTCACTAGCTGAAATTTGCATATAGGTAACCTTAAAAGAAAGATGGACTTTTTCTTAATATTGTTAGAAAATATCGTAGAGTTTAATTGTATTGTCTCCTTTTTGATATTTTTATTTATATTTTAAATAAATTAATAGTTCAAAACATGCGTAGGCTGGTTAGCTTTGTGATTACTTGAAGATTAGTAAAATAATATCCCAAGAGAGTGAAAAATGAATAGTCAGAAAAAAAAAAATCAATGGTTTTTTTTTTTCCTCTTTTTTTTTTTTTTTTCCCTCGGTATGCTTTCTCTAACAACAGTTCAACCTCAATAATTAATTAGCATTTTTTTTCAGATAAATAGCTAATATTTGTATTAAACTTTCAACACTACCGAAAACATGCTGAATTAAGACATCAAAAATAACAGCCTTCTAAAGATAACACTTCATGGGGCATATGCAGTGTGTTCATTCCTTTCATGTAGGAAAACTACA
Source organism: Anser brachyrhynchus (assembly GCF_964034855.1). Lineage (NCBI taxonomy): Eukaryota > Metazoa > Chordata > Aves > Anseriformes > Anatidae > Anser > Anser brachyrhynchus. Next base: position 33,769,515 of record NC_137697.1, read on the forward strand.
TCAGTTTAGGTATACAGTAATACTTCCTATTAACCAGCAGAGCTACATCAATAGGCCAGATCTGCACTAATAATATATAAAGTAAAGGTATGTTTTATACATATCCTTTGAAAGGGTGAAGGTATCCAAACAGTCCGAAAACATGAATTGTTTAATAACCAACTTAAAAAATGTAAATAACTCCTAAAACATATAAACTAAAACATAAATAGAAAGTTGATGTGGAAGAAGAATGTAGAGAGTGAGAGTGAAATCAATTACCTGCATTCTCTAAGTATATTTTGGACAATAATTTATTTGTTGTTCAGGAATATACAAATAATTTCTAATTAAAAAAAAAAGTTTGCTTTTAGAATATTTTTGGTTGCATTTTATTGTGATTAACTTAAAAAGCAAAATTTGATAGCAATTATCAAATTATGTTGGTATGTGATATTAAATACAGAATAACCCTGGTAACTGTTACATAGAAGTTCAGAAAGCTCATGTATATTTTTGATAATGCCCCAATAATTTTTTTTTCCCTCTGTCAACCAGTCAAATAGCTGAATCTCCAAAGCACCAACCTCCCCCTACCAATAAAAAAAAAAGCTTCTAGTAAGAATGGCAATATTGTCCTGAGTATTTTTACACACAGACACCCCTGGAACTTTCTGAAAGATATTAAAGATTTTTTTTATTTATTTATTTTTTAATTCTGTCATAAACAGAATCACAGATAAGTGGAATAAGAAAAAAAAAAGATTTTGGTGGACCTTTTAAACAACATTTTCTTATTTCAGGGAAAGATATCACCCGAAGATAAAATTAAAACATAAACATGAAGTAAATTGGAAAACCTTAGCATAAAATCTTTGAGTCAGCAGCATGGAAACCTTTTATATCTTTGGAAAGAGGACTTGAATTTGTCCCTCAGCAGCTTTGCTGTAACACATAATGAACTTCTTGCTGTTACAGAAATACAAAACAGCTTTGATACCTCTGTTAGTACTGCACACAGGCATTTGAGCTTCATGGCTGGTATAGTAAGTTATCCAATAAAGTTAAAAACAGCAGCCCTCCTGGAAACACATCAAAACTTCAGCTACATCCATTAACATGTAAGACTTTACTTTCTGATCTACTGCTTTCTAAAGGGGCATTTCTGCCAGAGCTAGTATTACCATAGGGAAACACCTCTGTGGAAAGGATATGCTTACTCTGTCCGAGCATTTGCTGCAGAGTATTAACCAAATGTGCTAGCATCCCTGGAGAATGACATCAAAATCTGAGACAGAACTGCAGTGGTCTTTTCTTCTGTGGGGTCTATGTAGAGTGAAACAGTATTAGAAGTGGATGGCACTTGCTGAGATTGGAGCTGATTCGGGGAGCTGAATCAGAGCATCCCAAAGATGGTTTCAGCCAGCAGAATTCCCTTGGAGTCCCTGGTAAAGATGAAAGCTTCCTTTTTTTCTGAAGTAACCTTCATTTTCTCAAATTATTTTGCTCATAGCACACCAGACCAGGCTTCAGAAGAGTATTACCATTAGAACTTTTTGTTTTCAGATTAGTGAAATTGTCCTGCTGGCTTAAAGGGGATGAGGGAGAGAGTTAAACTTTGAAGAACCTTTGTAAAATGGTCAAATAAATACATAAATGTTTAGTTCAGTCATTTAAATATTTCATTTAGCTAGCTGAATATATTGACTCTAACAAGGTTTCAGTATTGCCAGAAAAAAATTGTTGTCAACACTTTGAATAGCCTAAAGAACACCTATGGTTATACTGCCAGAAGGGTTTATATTTGAAGGAACAGCACGTACTTCACTGAAAACAACAACAACAACAAAAACATTACTCAGCAGGCATCTCACTCAGACCCACACAGACTAAAAAAAAATGTTCCAGAACTGAAATATTACAGCTTGTTTGCACCTGAAGGTACCAAAAAGTGATTTACTGTTGGCAGGTTTACCCACAAAAATTCAATTTGAATGTTTATTGGGAACTGTACCAGTGCTAGCATGTCTCACTGGGGAATAATTTAACCAGCAATACCACATAAAATACTGACTGAAAAGTAGTGTAGAGGCAAGCTCTCCGTTCTCTAAACATATCCCGGGCAAAACAGGGTTAGCAGGCAGTCAGCTGCCATGGAAGGATTTGCCATTAATAGAATATGGAGAGGCATGGTAAAAGAGATACATCAACGGACACACTTCTTTCATACTCTCTCAAACAAATGTACATCATATTTTTGTCTTTCCAATTAATGTTGCTGCTTTTTTTTTTCATAAAAATATATAAAGAGATAGAAAATTCTGCTCCATTTTATGTTGAACCTCAAGGTAGCTCTGATGCTTGTGAAAGGGCTTGTAACAACTGCTTGCATAGAAGAATGTCAAATCTGCATCTTAACCATTCTCTTGTGGCTCATCCCCTGCCCCCCAGTGATGAAGCTTTTTACAATGGTACACATCAGTTAAATTAGGATTCTGACAAATCCATGCCCATCAGCCAGATTCAAAGTCCTTTAAAATCAATGAATAGATTCAGGTCACCACTGCTGTCTCCTGCCAGCATTGTGGTACTGGGGAAAGAAGACAGTCTAAAGAGTTATGCTGGCAATCATCAGATTCCCTACCTCATCTGAATAACTCGAAAAGAGCCAACATGAAAATGTTTAATTTAAAAACAAACAAACAACAAAACCAAACAAACAAACAAACAACAACAACAAAAAAAAAAACTGAAGGAAACTTCCAGTTATTGTTATTAAATAGAAATACATTTTTAGTATACATTCTCAGTTCTAGAACCTGTTCCAGAGGATTTGCAAAACCAGATCAGCAGTTCATCTAATCCGGTGTGCTCTTCCTAGTTCTGCTGGAGATTTCAGAGGAACAGCACAATTTCACAATTCATCTAATTCTATAAATCTACAAAACTGGGAATCTTTTTTCCCCCTTCCCAGCTGGTAATCAGCATATGTCCTGAAGCATGAGGATTGGCTGGAGAGAAGATAAAAGCAGAGGAGAGAAGAAATAACAACATAACTTATTTGAAGTATTGCTTTATACTCTAACGGATCCTGCCACAAATTAATTGTACAAATGTCCTGTGGTGGTGCTCTGAACTACAAATGGATCAGTTGTGGCATGTGCACCTAAATAGTGGTGAAAAGGTGCTAGATTTTAAAGGTGGTACTCACATAGAGTGCAATTTTGGGGTGTGGGAACATACCTCTAATGCCAAGTAAATGAATGTATTCCTTCTTTTCAGCAGTTTCATTGTATATATTACTGAATAACCAAAACCTTGCTTATTGTTTTAGCAGCTGACTATTAAATTAACTCCTGAGACCAAGAAGGGACTTAGAGTGTCTGGGGACAGACATAATGATAAACAGTCTGTGTTTATACTTGTACTATGTTCTTTAGTAATGAAGGAAGACAAAGGGAGGAAGCAGAGTGCTTTGCCCCATCATGGGATTGGCATTTGCTGATCAGTTAGCCTTATGCTTACCTTTGTGTAGTTGTTCTGCAGGAGAGTACTTCAGGTGCAAGGTGAAGCAATAAACATTGCACCAGCACTGGCTTGTCCATCTCTGTTAGCCTTTTTTACATTTCAGATTAATCAGAATAGCCTGTGGAAAGTGGACTGACTGAGAATTTTGGTCATTAGCAGTCTCTTTTGTGCTGTTACCTCTTCTATTATGCTTGAAAGAAGCTTTTTGTTTGTTTGTTTTGTTGTTTGTTTGTTTGTTTGTATGTTTTGTTCTTCTCTTCAAGGCTGAAACAAATAGTCTGGAGCAGTGACCTGGAGAAAGCAGACTTCACCAAGATAGGACAACAAGAATAAGTGATGAATTGCACTTACATGTTTGTGTTGATGAGAACTTGTGAATGATGTAGAGTTCAGTGGTTGGAGAGCACTTAGGCTGGCTGTAGTGTCTGTGCTTGAATAGTGGCATTCAAGGTAAGGGACATTCATACAGACACCTATCCATTCTGATGTCTGCTTTCTTTGCTCAGTCTCCCAAGTTAATGTGCTCTATAAAATGGTAGTCTGAAACCGAAAATAATAGAACAATGAAGAAAAGGGGAAGGCAGGTTGTATGAGATTATAAGGTGCCATTTATTGTGACTGAACAATAACAACAAAAACAAAAAACATACCAGAAAAAAAGGGAGTCGAGTGCATGGTTTGCGTGACCAGATATAGAGATCTGTGCTACACTTTGTCTTTACTATCATGCTTGCTATGTTCTGCTTGAGAATATTCCTTTTAAACACAAAACCCTGCAACACATCAGGTTAGATTGTAACACAGCTTCAGTGTCACTGTAGTTCAGGAATAGTACAAGTTACTGTCAACAAAGAGCATGCAGAGATAGATGCACAAAACACAAAATTACTAAAGAAAAATTCAAAACAAGTACAGAATTGAAGTGAAATGATCTTTACTATCATGCAGTTGCTCAAAGAACTCAGAGGTCAATTGCGCTAAATCGATTACTAGTTTGAAAGTTTAATTTAAAAGGTCTTTTGTTGTTGTTGTTGTTGTTGTTGTTGTTGTTGTTGTTGAATACCACATTGTAAAGACCTTCTCACTGTAGACTTTTGTGATACAGAACAAGTGAGATTCTCAGTCTTAAAATTCTGGTTGCTCACTTGGAAAAAAAATAAAAATAAAAAATAAAAAAACTGACTGCATCTTCTTTTTCATGTTGGAATTGTCAGATTCAGCTGTTATGTGAAGCAGCAATCCCTTACAAACTTTCTGGGAAGGCACAGATGCCAGCAAGTTTGCAGCCAATGTCACATATTCCAGATCTGTTGGAATTATTGTGCATGTGCAACTCAACAGTATATGACATAAACAGTAAGTCTGATGTATTATGGATGCACTGAACTTACTGTGTTTGCATTGTATGTTCCAGTCCAGAATTTGCTGAATGAAAATGTGTGGGTTGAGGGGTGCAAGAAGGGAAAGGCTGATGAAACATGTCTTTAGATTATACCAACCAATCCTTTCTGAAAGTTAGTGGAACTGTGCAGCTGATGATATCCAGTGATCTTGATAAAGTTTGCTCCAGTGTCAAATCACTAGTGTTGGACTAAAGCCTAATGTCAGAGCTTGAATTCTCTCAAAGAAAAGAAGAATAAACATGCAAACTACAAGAAGAAGTGCTCAAAATATGACCCTCTGCCTGTTCACTAGCTGACTCCAATTTTTCTACTCCCATAAATACATATATATTTTAAATGAGAGATCAGGCCTCTGGTCATTGTAAACCAGACATAAATATTGATTAAATTCTAGTCCGGGCCCATATATGACTATTTTTTTGAATGCAATTTTGCACTTTTTTTTCAATGTTTCAATCACAGAAGAGAGAAGATGTGTAATTGTGTAATATATATATATATATTTTTTCAAAGATGTTAGTAGCAAAGAAAACAAAACATCTGTGGGGAAAAAGCAAAGAAATAGGCATATGGGAGAAAGAGCTTATGTTCCCTATACACTTCGTTCCCACATTTGATTTCTGATTTCCCTTTGGTATCTGAGCTTAAGTAGAAAAGTGAAATTTTCCACTGTTCCTCTCCCATACAAGACTGAAAGAAAATCCAAAATGCTTTCCAAAAGGATTGCCTTTATTTTAACATAATTTTAGTGAGAAAATCACCAGGAAATATGACTAATTCTAGTTTCCTTACTTACCATAATGTTTTTGCACACAGCTGAACTGTGACATATAGACTGCAGACAAATGCTTCTCTTAATAATGCTTTTCTACCTAGCTATCTAATTCACATGTGCAAAAACATTCATGACATCCCTAAATATCAAGACAGTGTTCCTATTCAAGGATAAATCTGGTCTGGGTGATGTGCTCATAAGAATCCTCATAAACATACAATGAACTCTTTCTTGTCATATTCAGGGAACACATAAAATAATTTCCCACGGACAGTCATTTGTTTTTCTCTGTTCAGTAGGTTTCACAATTTATTGATAACTGTGTCCACATCTCAGAGAACAGTATTTGCAAAGACCCCCCTGATAGGATAGTGATTACACAGATTATTTTTTGATGACACTTAGTAATGTTGCATTTCCTATGAGTGCTAAAAGTGCACTTGTTACAGCCTCATTTATTGGACTTGATTCTGAAAATCTGTTTTCTGGATGGTTTTGTTCAAGATGACAATCACAGTACTATTCATTATTGTCCAAACTAACACTTTAGGAATACCTTTATTATGATATCTCAGGAAAAGACTTTAAACAGATATATATGATACCTGTGATTCTAATTGTAGGCCGTTTCACAATGAACTGGACAGGAGTAAAGACACTTCCCAGTCTGACAGAGAAAGATAAAGCAGGAGAAAAATATAACTTCTTTGTAAAGCTCAGTTTGTACACAAGTAATATTTTTAGTGCCAATTTGGTGGAAAAGAAAAAAAAAATTAAATCAATAAAAATTTTTTATTATTATTTTTATTTTTTTATTTTTTAATAGCTCCTTGGGCCAAATGTTAGCTAAAAGCACAGGAATCACTGGAATCATACCTGAGCATTACTTTAAGGCTTGAGAGGGTGACAAGATATGTTTTGACCTCATACAGTCAGTTACAGAAACACTTGAGGTGATTGTTCATTTACAAACAGTAAATATATTTATATGGATATTGGTTCTCACTGTAGCTAGAAGAGAAATTAAATCTGTTCTGCAATTGGAACACACCCTTGACACCAAAATTTTCTAGAATAAAGAATATTTGGATAACATGTTTCAGTATACTGTCAGTAAATGAGAAAATGTTCCAAGAATAATAATAAGCTGAAATATCTGTCCCAGGAGACAAATGAATAGAATGGATAGCTATGCTGTTTTAAGAAGAATTATACATTTAAAATGGGTTTATAGGTATCTTATGATGTAGCTATCCTACCTTATTCTTGGTTATTACTTGCATTGCGTTCTGTACTCTTTGGAGCTGTGGTGCTTACAGAACATCTCTGAAGCACCTTCACTTTATTTTGGTGGTGCTCTGCCTAAAGACACATTGTAAATATCACTCACGATGGTACATTAGTATAACCAAAGGAAAAATACTTATATTTTTGAAATAATAACTTAGGAAAAAGAGGCACATATACTGCCTCAAAACGGCTAGTAGTTATTGATCTCTATGGACTTATAGCAGTTCCTTCTCCAAACAGATTGCAAGAAAAAATAAATACTTTCCCAAAATTATAAAAAAGTTTATTTCTTGTAAACAAAGGCATAAATTTAGGTGTGAACAAAAGAATGCTTTTTCCTTTATGTATATCTCAAATTTCAGTTAGAATAAATTTTATTTTTTTTGCTGCACCACTTTATAAATGAATAGTTTAGTATATAACCATAGATGTTACTTTCCTCTGTCCATAATTGGTACTTTATAGTTGTCAGCATTTATTATAGTACATCAACAGTGCAATGCGTTCATGGCCTGGAATAATGACCCTCTAATAGGATCAGGGGACATTTAAAGTTTTTCTTTTCATATAGTTTGCAGTCTCTTATGAACAGAACAATCAAAATTCATTGCCTAAAGGATCTTCTGTTGGACATTCAGATTCATTTGCAATCATCATTGGTCTGGGCTAGCCTTAAGTGCTACAGAAACTATGAAGCTCAAGTTGACCCTGGTCAGTGTGTCACCTTGTCATTTTGAGAAAGGAGTGTTCACAACAAAACCTCACTGCTGAAAGCTGTTTGCACAAAGTACCAACTTGCTGATATGAAGCACAACCATAATAGCTACATATTCACAGTTTAATAACTCCTGTAACAGTTCGTACAATAAACTCTCCCAGAAATGGCAAATATTCAGCACACTTATTTTTGGTAGCAAAATCCTGAAATTTATTCATGTTAGCTTTAAAAAACTTAGCTAAGTATTTTGGGTGATATGCAGTGAAGCTGGGTTCTCTAGGATATGCAGTAAAACTTGTTTTTACAGTCTTAATCAGCAAACAAATCATATGCAAAACTTTAAAGCCAAAAAGTCCAACAGCTAACTACAGCTTTCTCATTTTTTGTTATTTAGTGTGCTTTACAGCATGCCAGCAAATATTTTTTTTTGTTCCATTGCATTATATCAGCATGTCTGTATGGTGTGTAGATGTCAAGGTGCTAGCAGTGTGGGCTGCAGGGCCATCTCTCTGAGAAGACGCCAGGACTGCTTTGTGCTGGACACTACTGGTTCTGCTGGTTCTGACAGCTCCACCACATGCCATGGCTGAACCCAGTAGCCAAATTTGTGGCACCTATGGAAAACATGTTTAACAAACAGCATCTGTGAGAGAAAATGAGAAAAAAATGTGAAACAACTGCAGACACCAAGATCACCAAGGAGGTGCTCCACACACCAGAGCAGATATTCCACTGCAGCCTGTGAAGCAGAACATTATCAAGCAGCTTGTTCCCCTGCAGCCCATAGATGAACACACCAGAGCAGATATCCACGCTACTGCCCATGAAGGACCCAACACAGGAGCAGGTTTTCTATCAGGAACTGTGTGGCCCATGGAGTATCCACACTGGAGTAGTCTGAAGGACTCTACCTCCATGCTGGAGCAGTTCTTGAAAAACTTAAGCCAGTATGAAGGATCCATATTGGAGCAGTTTGTGAAAGACTGTAGCTCATGGAAAGACCCACACCATGGCAGGGTGAAAGTGTGAGGAGTAATGAGTGACAGAGAGAAGTTATGGATTACACATAACCCCCATCCTCCATCTTCCTACGCTGCTTGGGAAGGAGAAGGAGGTTAAGGAGTAAGGAATGAAGAATGAAGTTGAGCTTGGGAAAAAAGGCACAGAAGTGTTCTAGTTTTGTTTTTGTTTCTCAGTATCCTATCACTATTTTTATCTATCTATCTATCTATCTATCTATCTATCTATCTATCTATCTATCTATCTATCTACCTACCTACCTACCTACCTACCTACCTATCTACCTACCTACCTACCTACCTACTTACCTACCTATCTACCTGTCTACTGCTACTTTTTTGGCAATAAATTAAATTAATTTTCTCCAAGTCAAATATGTTTTACCTGGGGTTGTAACTGATAAGTGATCTCCATGTCTTTAACTCTGTCCATGAACTTTTTAATCTTGTTTCTCTCCCTACCTTGTTGAGGAAATGGAGTGAGAAATAGTTTGGGGCTGGAAGGGGGGCAGGTGTGGGGAGGTGGGGGTGTCTGGCAGTCAGACAAGGTCAACCCACCAAAATATTTTTTGCTTTCTAAAAACACAAAGTCTTAGCAAAGGTCTGAGAGTTTCCAACAAGCTTTGATATAGAGACCCTCGACACCTTAAAGGTTTTCTTCCTGTTCCTTCATCTGAATATACTTAAACAGATTACTATTAATAAGGAAATTGGATTGGTATTTTTCCAAGTGTTTTTTTTACAACATTCGCTATTCTCTATGGTAAGATCACCTTACGGTCTTACTACCAAGTTACTATCTCAATGTTGCATAATTAACTTCCTTTCATTGCATCATAATACAGAAATGGGTTGACTACTTATAGATGAAGTTTTCTGGGAGGTACTTGGTTTCCAAAACATTGCTTCATATGTCAAAAATGTAAGGAAAAAAATATATAATTATATAAGCAGAACACACAAAGGCCTAGATAATTTTGCAAGTTATTTGTAGAATGACTATATAAATGTGACACACACATTCCCTAAACTAGTAAGAAAAAAAAAAAGGGCAAAAAAAAGATTTAAAAAAAAGCAAAAAAATGCAAAATCTGCACTCACTTATATTGTATGAGTATAGTAATCTATAAAAAAACATCATCATAACAGGATAGAGCAGTATATAAAAGCCCATATATATAATTTTCACTAATTCTAACCTGTTTTCTAAAAGGCAGAAGGACCATCACAAGTTTACTATTTTCAGTAGATATAAGAGTTCTGTTTTCATCTAGACTGGCTTCTGCAGACAGTTAGCAGAGACAAATAGGCCCTCATGTCTACATAAGATATTTTTGCTGAGTAAACCATATTCTTACAGGCACAGGTTACTGCAAATAGGAGATGGCAAGAAAATAAAATCACAAAACCCAGTTCCTCCCCGTATCATATAAAATAGCCATATGGAAGCTTCAGCTCATTCATCAAAGATGCTAAAATCCTGTTGGTACATAAAATTAAGCTGTTAGAACCGCCAGCCTCAGCAGGGAGCCTAGCTCCGGCAATACCGAATATTGCCGTAACAGAAACCTCTGTGTCCCACCACACAAGGGAATTCCTATAATTGGAAGGTGTTGTAAAGTTTATAAGTAATGCTGCAAGGGGAAAATCTGCAATGAAGACAGCAATTTCAGGAATTAGTTGCATGGGAGATTGTATAAAACAACATGGAATATTATGTAGGGGGAAGACTATGTTAGCCAGAAGGAAGAATTCCTTTAGCAATGAGAGAGGGAGAAATGCTAGTGAACTTCAAAGTCACTGAAAAAGCTAGTGAGGGGGAGGAACATAGTTCTTATCTCCACCACTGTTATACACAGTGGTCCAGGAACTCATGGGTTACTTCAACAAACAAACAAACAGGAACTATTAATTGAGCAGGTCATCTTTATTTTGTCACCTACAGCAGTGTAGTTTGGAGATAGTTTGTTTCTACACAGAATTTCTGCCTTCCTGCCCTTGGTAGTTTGAGAACACTCTAAACAAACAGAATACCAAATGTTAGTTGTTTTATTTTTTGTTTGTTTGTTTGTTTTCCTTAATTTGAAGATCATTTTAAATACAGGAAACATGTTGTGCAAAATTTTTTACAAAGGAAAGTTTTCAAATTCTTAATTTCTAAAATACACATTGAACAAAAGATGTATTCTCAATGTCCTGTCTTCTCTTAACATTTTAATGTTGTCATTCTCTGTTGTAAATCTATTTTAAAAACTATGAATATTTTTCATATTCACAAATGCTTCATAAGGACTAAAATTTTTCCTTTCTTCAATCACACAGTTAACGGAACAAACAAACAAATCCAACAGCACCGCTCAAGTCACCAGTTCCAGAAAACTTTCTAATATTATTCACAGTTAGTGAATATGTGCTTTTTCTGTCACATAGGTGTCCAAAGTATTCCTTTTCACAGAATCACATAATCATCTAGGTTGGAAGAGACCTCCAGGATCACCTAGTCCAACCTCTGACCTAACACTAACAAGTCCTCCACTAAACCATATCATTAAGCTCTACATTTAAACGTCTTGTAAAGACCTCCAGGGATGGTGACTCAACCACTTCCCTGGGCAGCCTATTCCAATGCCTAACAACCCTTTCAGTAAAGAAGTTCCTCCCAATATCCAACCCAAACCTCTCCAGATGCAACTTTAGCCCATTCCCCGTCGCCCTGTCACCAGGCTCGTGGGAGAATAGACCAACCCCCACCTCGCTACATCCCCCTTTAATGTACCTATAGAGAGCGATAAGGTTGTCCCTGAGCCTCCACTTCTCCAGGCTGAACAACCCCAGCTCCCTCAGCTACTCCTCGTAAGACTTGTTCTCCAGACCCCCACCAGTTTTAAGGTACTGGAGGACACTGTCCTGTCCTCTTAAGCAAATTATTCCTTTCATTGTGTTTCAGTGACCAAAGTTTAATGGATGAGTAGAAAGGGAAATACTAAAATACTAATCAGTGTTTTTGGCGAGAAGCAATGTTAATTAGACCTTAAAAATGTAGATATTTCATACCTTCTGTCTCTAATTAAAATACATACAAAAGGTGCACTATCTCAAATATGTGTTTACCACTTCCATCTCATTCAAAGAAATGGATGTGCAGGTAGATTTTTCTAATAAAAACTATAATGCTATGATTGTTCATTTCAGAAAAGAAGAAAAAATATTGCTTTCCCACAAACAAAGTTTGTTTCCTTCTTTCCTTCCCCAACTTTTTATTGATCTTGTTAACCTCTCTGATTTTCCTTCTTGACACAGATCTTTTATTTGGTCTATCCACGTAGAAAAGGGAGAATATTGATTATTAGTATTTCTTTTTCCTCCCTCCCTCCCTCCCTCCCTCCCTCCCTCCCTTCCTTCTTTCCTTCCTTCTTTCCTTCCTTCCTTCCTTCCTTCCTTCCTTCCTTCCTTCCTTCCTTCCTTCCTTCCTTCCTTCCTTCCTTCCTTCCTTCCTTCCTTCCTTCCTTCCTTCCTTCCTTCCTTCCTTCCTTCCTTCCTTCCTTCCTTCCTTCCTTCCTTCCTTCCTTCCTCCCTCCCTCCCTCCCTCCCTCCCTCCCTCCCTCCCTCCCTCCCTCCCTCCCACCCTCCCTCCCTCCCTTCCTCCCCTCCCCCCCCTTCCCCCTCTCCCTTCTTTTGCTCCCTCCCTCCCTCCTTCCCTCCTTCATCACAGAAATATATACAGTGATCATAAAGATGCCAGGATTACAACTGATGGCAAATTCTTGTGTTTTGCTAGGAAGAAAGCCTTACCTCTAATATGTAAAGCATGCTCTGAACTGTGGAAATAAAATATTCACTTATTAACAATAGGTGGAAATAGGCAACTGAAAATGTCTATATATATGAGCTCTCCATTTGCAAAACAATGTGATCAGGACTTATATGATCACAAGAAATAAAGGATTTCAACACTCTACCAGATTAGGGTAATTAAGACATTCTAGGGATGAGAAAGTATTACAGAAAAGTTTAGTGAACAAGAAAGAAAACCTCAGAAGTAACAGTATTACAGGCAGAATTCCCAGATACAACTAAGAGTATTTACTATTATCAATAATCAACTTCAGACAGTAGCTAGCAGAGAAAGAACTACTGCATTTTTGCATGGTAGTTCCAGGTTCACGTTACCTGACGATGAACAGAAACACTTTATTTTGTAATGAGATGACATTCCTTGACATAAGGGTTTTATAAATGCTTTAATAGATCTTGGTGAATCTAGCACTGAAGTGTTTTCAGTGGTGTTGAAACCTAACAATATTTACTATCTGATAGAACAATACAATATTTTATGTTAGACAGATACATGTACAAGAAGAAGAGAAATGTGAGAAAAACAATTTTTCAAATTCTTCTCCCAAACCAGTTTGCAGTTTTTCTGGCTTCAATCCAATATGTTGCATCTGGAAAATTACATAGGAAGATCTATAAAAAAATGACTAGAGTGATAAAAAGACATGTTTAAATCTTGCCTTCAAAACAACATCAACAACAAGAAAACAACAAAAAATACAAAAAAATAACCAAAACAAGCAGTGACACTTGCAAATCTACCATTTGCAACAACACCTTGTCTTTACTGAAGTATACAAACCACAGAACAAAAGTAGGTTACAATGTTCCCTAGCAGCCAGAAGGGTCAACTGTATCCTGGGGTGCATGAAGCACAGTATAGCTGACTTGTTCAGAGGAGTGACTGTCCCAGTATATTCAGAATTGGTGCAGCTAAATATCAAGTTTTGTGGGTAGTTTTGGTCTCCACAAGATAAGGAAGAAGGACAATAAGAAGGACATAACAAAACTAGAGAGTGTCCAGAGGAGGGCAACAAAGGTGGTGAAGGGTCTAGAGGGAAAGACTTGTGAGGATTGACTGAGATAACCTGCTTTGTTCAGATTAGAGAAGAGAAGCCTGAAGGGTGGTCTGCCATTTCCTCATGAGGGGAAGTGGAGCGAGAGGTGTTGACCTCTTCTCTCTTGTGACCAGTGATGGGATCCCAGGGAATGGCTTTAAGCTGTGTCAGGGAAGGTTCAGATTGGATATTAGGAATTAGTTTGTCACTGGAAGGGTCATCAGCCACTGGAACAGGCTCCAAAAGGAAGTAGCTATGGCACCAAGCTTGTTGGTGCTCAAGAATTTTTTGGGCAATACTCTCAGATATGTGTGGCTTAACTCTTAAGTCACCTTGTGTAGAGATAGGAGTTGGACTTGCAGACCCTTGTAGATCCCTTCCAATTCTGTGTTAAAACAGGTGCAAATCCTTTTAATTTTGCTATCTTCATAGTCGCCATGTATCTCAGAAATATTTTTAAAGGCAACAAAATATCTGTATTCAGGTTCCTTTTGGTATTATTGATACGTTATTCATTATAAAACCAGGAATAGAATCACTTAATTTAGACACTGAACACTAACAATCTGGGTGTTGTGTCAAGTTTTTGCTACAGAAGACTTAGGTACATTTGTAAAAGGAAATACATATACACATTGCACTGAGGGGATTATTGCTAACTGAGGGGAGAGTGATTGTTCTTTTACCTTCACATATACTTTAAACTAACTTTAATCAGATGACTTCCAGAGGTCCACAATATTTCTCAAAGTATGTAGAGAGATTGAGCTGTAGAAATTAAGTGTCTTGTGCTAGCAGAGTTTAATATTCAAATGATTTTTCTAACGATACATTTATCACAACTGTAGAAATGATAAAATATTTCAAAACTATTATTTTTATTTTCTCTTACTAGTTAGATCTAAAAGACTTGTTAATACTAAACACATTGTATCTCTCTGCTTTAGGTACTACTTTAAAAAGAAAAGAAAACAAACAGGCAAAATATTTGTAATAGAGAACTTACATTTCCAGGCAAAGTTAGTCTTAAAACTAATTAGAAACACTATCATTTTTTTTTTCCCAGCAATCAGTATTCTTTAAATGAAATGAAAATCAGCCTAAGTTTATCCTGTAATGTCACTAAAGACAGCAGCTGAATGCTCTGTTGTACATCCTAAGTCAATGTAACCTGTAATGGTATTCAGAACAAGGTAAATTAGGTTCCATAGTTTCTGTTTGTTATAGATTCATGAACCCTCTGAAAATTTTTTCCCCATGCTGATGAGCTAATTAACTTTGCCTCATCATAAATCTCAAATTGAATATTCTTTATTTTGAATGACTTCCATATTCACCAAAGAAAATTTAAGAGTAGAGTTTATTTTCTGTCTTATTTGGGAAAGTAAGGACTGTCTGATGATCTTGTTAGAAATTATTTCTTTACTGAACAACACTTCAAACAGTCACTAAGGCACTTAACTTTATCAACAAATTGCCGTGGAACAAATTTCACTGAAAGAAAAAGAAAGAAACCAGGGTAAACAACAAGAGCTAAGACACCAAGCCCTTTATACAGGTATCTTAGAAGCAAAAGCGATTAGTCTCCTAAATGTACCATTGTCTCCTAAAGTTCTTGAATTTGCTCATTGCGGAATGAACTGTACTTGTACAAAGAGATATAGTTAGGTGTTCAGAAGTCTCAGTGCACAGAAATATTTACAAAAAGCATTGCAAAGTTAGTGCTCTTTGACAATACATCTACCTATACAAAGAAATGTCCATTCACATCTATGATATTATCCCATCCCCATCTCTCCCCTCCCCTTCCCTTCCTGTTTTTACAGGTTTTGATTCTGGGAAGAACCTATGCTAACTACAAATCCAAGACTATATCTCAATCATCTAATCATTCACAAAGCCTCCTGAAGTGATTGATGACAGGTTTAATCTAATTAGCAAATAAGTAGTAGAGGAAAATGTTAGTTCCTTGTAGCAGGGTTTCCAGTCCTATGGAAGGTAACTGTGAGCTTATGTGGTAGCTGAAAATATATACCTCAACATTTTGACCACACTGACACCCATGAAATGCTACTATCATAGTGTTTTGCTACTTTTACATTGCTTTCTGGCCTCCAGTTCCCTTATATGGACTTGTTTTATACTTAACATTACTTAACGACTAAAGTTAAAGTCTCCTCTCACCTTGTGAGGGTGATGCGTGCCTGGTGCTTTGCTCCCCAAATCTATTGCTGGTGGAACTCAGCTTAGGTTGAGGGTTGATTGCAGAGAGCCTTCACGGTAGACATTAAAATACTGAAGAGTAAGTACCATCAAATTTCTCATATAGTAAGTTACTCCAGATTTAACAGATGACATCAGAAGTCAGAAAGCTCTGGAGCTAAACAGCTTACTATAGGCTGGACTAACTTTCACAAAGGAGAAATACAGTTTCTCAAAGAATTTTTCACAGAGGGTGGGCTATAATGTGCACCGACTTTTTCTCCAATAAGGGCATGTCCTGTACCATGGAGATCAACAAGTCTTCAAGAAGCCTTTGCTACTTTAACAGAGGACCAACAGCTGAACTGAGGACTATGAAAACTGAGTTACCAGTTTCTTGGACTTAGTCTATCTATCTGGGATTTTTCTGATGTATAATGATTGGAGGCCAGATTCAAAAAGGAAATTGTGTTTTATACTTTCAACATCAGGTCACACTTTCTGAAGAATTTTCTCCTGAGATACCTGCATGTAAAAATAATCCCACGGGCAGACAGCCACATTTGTAGACAAGCCACTTGTGTTATGCTGTTATAATATATATGGTATGTGCATATTATATGTATTGATAATGACTCCTATCAATTATTTTGTTTGATGTTGTTCACATACAACCCTCT
Source organism: Anser brachyrhynchus (assembly GCF_964034855.1). Taxonomy (NCBI): domain Eukaryota; kingdom Metazoa; phylum Chordata; class Aves; order Anseriformes; family Anatidae; genus Anser; species Anser brachyrhynchus. The sequence continues at coordinate 33,786,001 of NC_137697.1, forward strand.
TGATCCTCACTTTTACATTAGTAAAAATTTCATACTAGATTGGAACTATTATACACACAACTAACATAACAGCTAATAAACTACCATTTGGATTAAAACAAGTAACTTGCTAGGAAGGACATTCAGTCTTGTGAGTGCATTTGAACCAAAATCTGCCTCTGCGTTCAGTTAATTAAAATAATTTTGCATGGCCTGTTTGTGTCTACTTTTAGATATGGCTGACAAAGACAGCATAGACACAGATCGTGACATCAGTTCTTTTCTATACAGAAGACTTGATGTATATAGAAAGTCTTGATATATATATCCTTGAAAATTTGGCAACATATTTCTTTTCAAATGGAAATATTAGCATGTTTGGGAACTTCTCTCATTACACCCTTACGTTTTTCCGAAACAGGTCTAACTCTGTTTTTAAACCAACTTAATCAAACTCTCTTCTGAACTGTTTTATTTTGCCTGAAGAATACCTTAATTTGATTAAACTTCATTTTATGCTTAATCAAGATAAACTCCTAATCATTTTGAACTTGAAAAAACACTTTTAAATGAACCTCTAAGGTATCAATATAGGGGCTAATTCATGTAAAATCAGTTAAATTAAGCCTGCACAGACAAGGCTTAATAGCAAATTAGTTTTTGTCCCTATATAATGCTAAGTAGATATTTGTTCTAAAACATTCTTTTGATTTTTTATTTATTTATTTATTTTCAATTCTAAATTATGTTATCAGTTGACTCATTCTTTGAGTAAAGTTTAAAACATTTAGTAACAGTAAAGGTTTTCCATTCACAAAAAGCCATTTCTGGAAGATATCCTGAAAGATTTTATTTTCTAAGTTAAACTGTGTTCAACAGCTGATGAGCCTTCATGTGTACTGGATATTTATCAGCATCAAAGTATTCTTCAAAATCACCAAAGGCAGTCAATTCTTTAAAGACTGAACTACCACCTGCTTTGATGCTATGTATGTTTCCCAGGGGTTTGGATCAACCCTGAAGTCATTACTAATGTTTCACTAAGACAAGTGCTGTCTGAGACCTGCCATATTCTGTTTATGAACTTCATTTCTGTTCATTCTCCTACAAAGGTCTCTGATTTAAAAAAGCAAAAACAAAAACAAACAAAACCACAAGAAAAATGAAAAAAAAAAAGTTAAATCCACAATTCACTAACTAAACAACAACTACAAAAGCTATTTCTTCTTCGGCAATTTTTATGAGTAAGCTGAAAACTAGGATAATCTCAGATAAGAAATCATGATACTGCCACTGACCTCACTGGTGTGAACTCTCTGGAAAACAAGACAATATTTATACAAACCAGGGTTAGAAAGAAAGGCAGGAAGTGATAAATGTAAATGCCTGCATACTCCCCAGCAATTATTCTCGAGAATTGTCCAGAATTTTGTGTCTGCAAACTCTCTCCTTAGACTACCTAGGCTTATGTCTTGGTTTCAGTTAGGACAGAGTTTGCTGTCAAGCTGCTTGATTATTATCACTTATGGGAACTAGTATTAGAATGGACTTGCATCTTATTGCTATAACTTGCAAAAAGTATTTGAAGAGGATCAAAGTACAAGAAAAACAGTCACCAAACAAACATCGTTCATCCAGCACTGAAAATCATGAGATCTTCTGCTTGGGAAAGAAGTGGAAATATCACCTGAAAATATAGATCTATCCAGAATCACCTCAGCATTTTCTGATGACTTCAGAAAGCCTCACAACTTAGTCCTAAAAGTTCTGTGAGAGGCTGGAGCGGAATACACCCATTTGACAACACAATACTCCTCATTAACTGAATGTGAACAAAGTTAAAATGGGCTGTTGTGGCTTCCGTAGTTTCTCAGTGAAGAGGATGGCCACAGTAAGAAAGGTATAAAAGCAGAAAATATTCATGTTATAAATATGCAAGTGAGGCTATGATAACTCTTTTGAAGCTTCTGTTTAGAAGTTCAGTACCCAAATATTTTTTAGGTTATTTCTCTATCTATTTTGAGATCCAGATCTAAATCACTCCAAAATGACATTTTTTTAAGAATTCATATACAAATAAATATATAAGATCAAAGAAAAATATCAGTCAGAAACAATTATGCAAGTATTTAATTTTCCAACTTGAGCCAGAATGTCAAATATTTTATTATTTTATATATATATTTTTTCAGTGTGGAGCCAGATATAATAACAAAATTCATTTGAATTTGCAAACAATTTAAGAAAGAAAGCCACCAAATATGGCAATTAAAAATTCCAGCAACCTGTTTGCCTGTTTTGATTGTCCACATCTAAAAATAGTTCCTATGCATTGATCTTATATGTAAAGTAGTTTGACACACAATTTATGATTGCTTTGAAATTTCTGAGCAGACCAACATGGGTGAATCATTGAAAATAGAATCCACAGCCAAAATAGTGACTGACTTGGCACCAAAATACCAGATTTTTTCATGCATTTAGTTGCCAAGGACATTCTGAGGATCTGTTCCAAGTCATATTAAGACGTGACATTTTGTACTGCATGTATTGTTAAAATGTGTATTTTCATTCCTGTGTATTATCACTACAGCATGCTTGATATCAAGAAAAGGCTGATTTAAGAATTAGTTAGACAGAATGGTGTTTAGCAAAGACTTCTGTTACAGAAATAATCAAACATCAATTGCCAGATATTAACAGGGTACCATCAGCTATAGCCTTTTGAATTAGCAGATAAATGACAGATAAACTTACATTATAATTGTTCATTTTGTTCTTTTGGAATCAGCTAGTCACATAACATATGTCTGCAATGCGTGATATGTCAGAAAGATCAGAGCCATCTCTGAAGATACACATAGGTCGTCAAAGCCCATCCTAGAACGGTGGGGTAAGGTTCTTGCTCAGAGGCCAGAAGCTACACTCATGCATCAGCATGGGGGTCTGAACATTCTGAGGACCATGTGGATGACAGTGCAATACTCTCCTTGTTTAAACTCAGCTTTAACATCTTTATGTAACATTGCATGGTAACTTGAGGGCAATGAGACTTCTATGGTATGAAAATTGACAAGACCTTCACTGAAAAACAAACTGAAAAAACAAACAGGCAAAATTTTTCCAGAGGTTTTTCACTCTAAAAACCTGTTTATGTTTAGTTGGAAATATTTTGAAGACTCATAGGAAATATTTTTTGGCATGAGAAGAGTTCTGGAACAATCTTCCACTACTGAGAGCCTGGTGAGATGATACTTCCATAGGTTATTTTTTTTTAATTTTCATTGGAGTGAAAGTGCATAGAGATGAAGTGCAAGTCCAGCATAACTAAGCACATATCATAGGTTTTGGTCAGCTGCCAAAGCACCATCTGCAGGTAGTTTAGACATGGGACATTATTTTGTGGGGTGTTGTCTAAAATTCTCTGAACATTTAAGATAGATATCCAGATATAATATTCATAATGGTACCAGGTCATCCTAAAATAGAATTAGTTTTATTATATTTCCATTTTTTATTGCTTATTTATTCTTTCCTCAAAAAATGTTATGCTTGTGATGACTTAGCAACACACAAAATGCAAGAAATAGTATCAATAATTACACAGAAAGTACACAGTCAACATATTATGGATTCAGACTTTATTGGTACGTTGGTTTGACTGAGAATATAGTTTTACATTGGCTTTGTTAAACCAGCTCAAAGATGAGAATTCCTAATCCACATCTAACCCTGGTTTATATGGATATAGTGCAATTAAGTAAAGACTTAGTTTAAGACAAAATTATACAAATCTAAAGTAGCAAATACACTTGCAGTGCAAATGAGAGAACGAAAACATCTCAATCATTTCAGTAGTTTAAGAGTCAAAAATATCCAATTTTGTCGCATATTAGGCAGCTAGGATGGGGCTGTGACCAAAGCATGCAGTTGTCTGGCTGTACCTCATACCTGCAGATGGTGCTTTGGCAACTGAGCAAAATCCAAGGTTTGCGCTCAGATGTGTTGGACTTGCACTTCACTTCTCCTGGACACTCCTATGAGGATTATAAAAGATCACCATAATTCAAAGTTAATTTGGGTTTGCAGTGGGTTTACGTGGCAAGGTTTTGGTAGTGGGCAGCTGCAGGGCTGGATTTTGTGAGTAGAATCCAGAAGCTGCCCCATGTTAGATAAGTGCCAGTTTCAGCTGGCTCCAAAGGGACACATTGCTGGCCAGAGTTGATCCAGTGAGTGATGTTGTTTGAATCTCTGTGAGAGCATATTTAAGAAAGGGAAAAAAAAAATACTGCTGTGCATCAGTAGCTGGGAGAGAGAGGAGTGAGAAGCAGCCCAACAGACCCCAAGGGCAGTGCAGAAGGAGGGCAGGAGGTGCTCCAGGCACACAGCAGAAATTCCCCTGCTGCCCGTGGAGAGGTCCCTGGTGGAGCAAGCTGTCCCACTGCAACCCATGGTTCCCATGGCAGAGCAAACCTCCATGCTGCAGCCCATGGAGGAGCCCACGGTGGAGCAAGTGAATGTGGCCTGAAGGAGGCTGTGGTCTGTGGAGAACCCCTACCAGAGCAGACTCCGGGTTGGACCTCATGGAGTGGAACCCATAAAGGAGCAGAGGATCTAGGAGGAGCTTCCACCCTTAGGGGACCAAGTTGGAGCAATTTGCTCCTGACAGATTGATCCTTAGGTAAGGACCTGTGTTGGAGCAGTTCTTGAAGAGCTTCTGCCTGTGGGAAGCCCCCACAGGATCAGTACAGGAAGGACTGCATCCTGTAGGAGGGACCCCAAGTGGAGCAGGGGCAGAGTGACTGTGATGGAGTGGTGGAGATGATGTGCTATAGACTGAGTGCAACCCCTATTCCCCTGCACTGCTCAGTGGGAGGAAGTAGAAGACAGCAAATGGAGGGAAGGTGTTTTTAGTTTGTTTTCTTTGTTTCTCACTTCCCTAGCTTGTTAGTAATAGGTAATAAATTTCTCTAATCTCCCTGTGCTGACTCTGTTTTGTCCGTGACAATAATCGTTGAGTGATCTCCCTGTCCCTACCTCAACCCTTGAGCCCTTTTTAGTGTATTTTCTCCCCCTTTCCCTTTGAGGAGGGGGAATGAGAGAGTGGATTCAGTGGAGCTTGGCTGCTCAGATGAGAAAAAACACCACAGGGCTATAGATCAAAATCAAACATAACTTGTTACACACAGATATTCTTTGAGTTAGATAAAAATGTAAGCATGTGAAAGATATAGAGCTAGAGTAGTTACTGAGATCTTAACTTTTCCAAGTGGCTACATTATACATAATGTTATCTTGGGTTACTATTATCCAGTAAAAGCAACACGCATGCACTCTCTCCAGTTTGTCTCTTAATTTCATCGTGTTCTTCCTACGCCCACCCTTCTCCTCCCTTCCACCCTCCCAGTCCAAATTCTGGTGTTCATTATGTTTCATATTTGTGGTCTAAGTATATTTACATTTAACTGAGTGTCAATATACTCAGTTTTCAGTCAGGTATGATGTAAAACAAACAAACAAACAAACTATATATATATATGTACCACAGAATTTCTGAATGGTTTAGCTATGGAAAAATTACAATATACATCTGATGGCACGTAAGCATTTTTTCTGTATGTGTGAAATCCTTACTGAATATATATTTACTGACAACAGATCCACCTTCCATGTATGTATGATATAGAATGTGTGTGTTTATGAAGTCGTATATATATGTTTGTGTCTTTGTGTATGTGATGTTCTTGGTCAGATATAAAATGGATAACTAGGCAAAAGAAATTTTCATCTATACTCAACTGATAGTTGGAATTCTTGAGAAAGGTGCTGTCTTTAGGCCTATCTGAAAGCTGAATAATATTTTAGTAGTATTTGCCTACTAAATAATGGGATACTATGTGAGATTGCATTTCCAGCAATTCTTAGCTCTACAGGGAATGTTTGCCTTCTAAAAAGAGTTACTGATGCAGTTGGATACTTATCTGCATTACGCCTTCTCACATGGACAAACTGATATATGGACATTGTTGCCTTCCTAAAGTACAAGAGCTCAGGTGATAAAGAGAGAAAAGGAATGTAGTAGCAGGTGTGAGAAAGACATTCAAGCTGTTGCCAAGACTACATACAGGATCCTTATTCTATGTTTCTAAGGAGGATCCTTTTCACAGCTACAGAAAAAACAATAAACAGTTGGCAGTGCTTTTTTAAGTATTGCTTATCTCTTGCACCAGCCATTTAATTCCTCTAAATACTGGAAGCAGGCTTCTTCTTCTCAGGATAGGAAGAAGCAAAATCTGACTATTAACCTATCATTTTCCTTGAGGATCAAAAGAGGTATCAGAGTTTTTAAGTGACTGTAGCAGCTCTGTCTCATTTTTAGCAGCTACAGTATGTGTATCTAAAAGCAAGGCATGGCAGACATAAGTACACCTAATCTTTTACATTATTTTTCTTTGTGGAATATATTAAAAAATAATTTTATTCAGTCTTTTACTGTGAGTGCTCCTCTCTCTCTATCTGGTCCTGGAGTTGAACAAGTTACCACAGGGTAAGAAGTTATTCCATGCCACTTTATATTTAGTTGTTTAAGTCTATGTTCTTCGCTTATTAAAAATATAAAGTGATACATATGGAGCTAGTTTAGCTTTAGACTATGAAACATTCTTGACTGTCTGACATTTGGTCTCTACCAAGAAGTAGGATACATACACATATATTTTGTTTGTATATCCACATACTTAAATGTATGTACAGATATGAACACATAAGTATATGCAGACTGAAAGAAAAATATGGCAGACACATTGTTAAAAAATCTTCCTTTTTTTTTTTTCCCCCTTATTTCTCTGGGCAAGATTCTTCCCTCTCTAGTATACTGCTTATTGCTTATTACCTAGGTAAGGATTAACAGCACAAACTGAGAACATTAATATATTTCAGTACACACACACACATAGATTATGATCTCAATTATGCTAGTGAGAACTAATGAGTCAGTTACCCTGCATGTGCTTCAGTTTAACAAATCAAAATTATACTCACAGCTCCATAATCAATTTGTATTAAACCAGTGTATGCAAATTAATATAATGAGTATTGAAAAATCTGCATGTAGAAGTAGAGTTTAGGCAAATTCTATAGTCTGTGTAAAGTATTACTTCTTTCTAAAAACAGAGGAACCTGTGGAAAGACAGACTTTTATTGCAGGTCCTTTTCAAAATACCTCCTTTTTACTCAAGCTTATATCTTTACTGCTGTGCCCAGTTCTCGGCCTCAAGGGCTTAGAAAAAAGCTGCTCTGTTAATAGTCAAGATCTTTGTATCTGTATTACCACTAAGTTCATCTGGACTTTACTGATTCAAAACTGAAAATTAACTAATCTGAAAATGCTTTCAGAATTTTGGTTACAAAAATCTTCTGTTTTTCTATGTGCATTCAGCAATACATAGTTAATATGCTGATATTATTAGTACAAATAATTATATTGTTTGAAAATAAATTTAAAGAAGCCAGTTCACAGATCTGTAGAATTGAACACCTGACTCTTGGAAGCTGAAATGATACAAAAAGCAAAATACTGCAAAAGTAACAGTAGTAAGTATTTTAACACCACCAAGCTGTCTTCAAGAACAAGTTATGTAGTGCAGCTCCTCTGAGACCCAAGGCACTGGCCGACTATCAGAGACACTGAGGATGGAAATTGATGACTTTTTAAATCTATATTTTTTTTTGCTACCATTCCGTTTACTTAACAGCGAATGTCTAAAATATCTTCTGTTCTTGAATTAAATGAGAAAAGATTGAAAAGATAGCCACAAGGTTGGTTTGAACTTCAGCTCTGCTCAGGACCCCTCTTTGCTTTTTTTCAGGGTTGCACTGTGACCTGCATTCCTGTATGGCTTAGTTTTATTATTATTATTATTATTATTATTATTATTATTATTATTATTATTAATTATTATCCCCACAATATTGTTTGGAATATTTATTATTATTATTATTATTATTATTATTATTATTATTCTCCTTTTCTCTTTATGTGCATAGACTTACCACATTCTTACATCTCTTCTTGTTATTTGGAAAACTCTAACTGAACAGAACTCAGACATTTTTGAGGTTGTTTTCAATCAATTAACATTTTCCTGCTATTGCTAAACAACATCCACACATAACCTTCATGGAGGTGGTTGTCACTACTACGACATTTTCTGAAGCAGTGGGACTCATCAGTCCTGAACATGAACTGAAATTTTTCCATTAAGTTACAAAGTGTGAAATTTCTATTAATTGTAAGGAAAGAAAACCACCACGAGGGTGATTGAAGACTTTGGGTTCCCAGAGAAGCTGTGAAATATCCACCCTTTGGGACACTCAAAACGTTCCTGGACAAGACCCTGAAAAACCTGCTCTGAGTCCTGCTCTGGGCTAAATACTCCAGACTTCTCTGCCAACCAACCTAAACCTGTCATTCTGTGGTTACAAAAGAGAGCTGGATAAACTGGAAGAAATAATCTCAAATAACATCAGCAATCAGTAAGATAAATGTGCTCCAGAAGAAAAATGTGAGTGATGGGTTTTTATGTTGGCTCAGACTCTTCCCACATAAGGAGTGTTTTGTGTAGCTGAGGCAAAGTAATCCAGAGGAGCCATATCCCACTGTGAAAGGGCTGCTGTGCTGGCAACATTCATGGTTCTTTACTTTCTGAATCCTATATAGGAAAGAGCTATGAATGTATTTTCCTACTTTCTTTACCCTTGTCTTTTGTTATGGTCTCTCAATGCCACTGACAGTCAAAACAGTTCAGGAGAATCCTCATGATGTTTTCACTTCTCACAGGCACCATGGTAGCACATACAAGGTTTATAATTTGATAATCTTTTTACACCTACCCCTTATATCCTCCATTTTGCTGTATGTACTGATGGGTGATAGCCAAAGGTTAGGTAATTACTGTATTTAACAGTAAAGAACTGTTTCCCTCTTGCTAACAATAATGCCTTTTTTAAAGGCTAGGGGGAAGGTAGAGAACAGTGCTGTGTCAGTACAAATCAAAACCTTGAATTCAGCTCTGCAGTATTCCTCAGGAAATCACCATAATATTCAGTACTCTCTGATCCAGTGAAACATTCAACAGGACAGTGATGTCTTCTGGCAGTGGAAAGAAAAAATGTTAGCATGGCACATCACCCTTGTTTATTGATAAGTCTCACCACAATAGAAGTCCTTCTGAATGTTAAGAAGAGCTTTCTGTCAAAGAAAGTTCTGTAGAATAGGTACTAATCATATAGATTTTTTTATTCATTATTATGGTTATCTAAGAGTTTTTAACTAATTGGTTACATGATCCATAACTTATTAAAAACATGCTTAATTTTAACAATTTAAAATGTTGTATTTCTGAAACACCTAAATAAATATATATATATTTTATATAAAACGTCTCCTGATTTGGGTACAACCTCCTTAATTGAAAGTTTGTATTAGACTACTATCTAAATACACACATATACAGCTAGTGCATTATGTTCCTATATTCTCCAATAAAATTAATATTTCTGTGAAATTTAGGAACTCTTTAATGCTGTTATACTGTTATTCTTTATTAAAGAAGCCTTTTGTGTGCAACCAATATAGAGCAGAGGCAGACCAGAAAAATGCTTTTTAGCATTTTGCACATCAGCAATTACCCAGCATCAATTTGATTCTTTCCTCCACATGTTGAAACACAGCTCAGAGCATTAAAACCATTCTCCAGTGATTGGGACAAAAGTAGGTTAGTAGAGTGGGTTGCTAGGAGACAAGTGTCAGCGTCATCTACAACCTTGCAGGGCATAAAGAAACTGTATAGATTTATTGAGCTCTGTGGCACATTGTCTAAGTCCTCTGCTTGGCTGTCTTACTCCATTTCCATCTGCCATAATGCTTTTGTGCTACCTCATACATGCACACATGCCCTCCAACCCTAGAGCAGCCATGTATGAGGAGATACACTTCTGCTTCTTGAGACTTCCTAAAGCATCACCATTATTACTCTTGCATTAAGCATAGTCTCTTAGCTAACTAGGCACAGTGAAAGCAGCATCAGCAAAACCCCATCATTTTAAAAGCCTGGTTCTTCATATTGTTGCTGTAAGAAATATAAAAATCAGTCCTACTGGGAACAGCAATATGAAAAATGTATAAACGTCACAAGTAATTTTGCTGTCACATTCAAAATGTTTTTTCAAAATTTGCATCCACAGTTTTCACTGCTGAGGTGACTTAAGGTTAAACAGTCATGTACTGTAAGGAGCTGTGGCACATTGGAAACAGTTGAAGGTATCAGGTAGAAAGAAAAAAAAATGAAAATGTGATATCTACATAAATAATTCAATCAAAAAAAGTCCTTTAGACATGTAAAATCTTTTCAGTAACAGAATGTTTCTTCCTGTGAAGCAGAATTGAATGCTTACTATTTTAATATTACTATTATTATTTTTTGCATTACACAAACAAAAAAGATGTGCAATGGAGGCCAGATAATGAAATCCTTGGGAAGTCCAATCAATTTTTGTTAGCAGTTTACTTGAGCGAAAAAAAAAATCTCATGTAAAAATTTGTATTAAGAAGAACTGTGTTGTTTACTTTGAATGACGCATGATCCTTTACTCAGCTCATATAATGTATTTACCATTTTGTCAGACAGAAATACATGTAACAGTAAAGACTACTCTTAGGAAGAAAAGGACCGCTTTTTCTAAGCAAATTATCTATACTGCTTTCCTCCAATTTGGCAGGTTCCTAATGAGTGCTGGAGGGGGAATAAAATATAATCATAGAATCATAGAATATCCTGAGTTAGAAGGGACCCATAAGGATCATCGAGTCCAACTCCTGGCCCTACATAGCTCTACCCAAAAATTCAGACCATATGACTAAGAGCACAGTCCTAATGCTTCTTAAATTCCAACAGGCTTGGTGCGATGACTACATCCCTGGGGAGCCTGTTCCAGTGCACGACAATCCTCTCAGTGAAGAACCTCTTCCTGATACTTCCTAATACTCTGTGAATGCAATAAACTCTAGTTGTATCAGAACAGTTGATAAAGCACATTCCAGGAAAAAAAAGGTCTTCTTGGAAGAAAGTCCTTGTTGTCTGCACTCTTGTATTTAAACTAGGGACTTCTTCCTAAAGCATCTCAACTAACTGCAGTTGTCATAGCACAGTGATGAGTACAGGAACATTAAAATCAAAGTTTATGTCTGGCTCAGTGATGCCAGTTGATTAAGCTCCTTAATCAGTTCAAGTGAAAAATAAGAAATTCAGTTATTTTTTCATTTTATATTATCCCTTCTCAAATCATGAAACCATGGCTGAGAGATTTTCAAGCACATAATTATTATAAACATGAAAGAAATAGTAGAAGGTCAGGCTGTCCTATTCCTTTCATAAAAAACTATTGAATCTTTTTATGTGATGGGGCATCAGGAGATACAGAAAGTGATCTGGTGCCTAACCTGCCCTGTTAGCAGAATTTTGGGTCTAGAGCACAGTTCAGCACATAGCCCACTTCAGTGATCCACCTGACTCTTTGTGTAACTAGAACACCAGTGACCATTCCTGCCATAAATGCTGGCTGAATGCCCATGCATTTACTATTGGACATTTCAATAGGCACCTCCTCCTACTTTGGTGGTGTTGAGGGTTTGCCACCTATTCATCACATTTTGTTTCAAAAGCTAGGAGAGTCAGTCCTCTGGGCATGTTCAGACACAGGCCACTGAAGCCAAGCAGCACTAAACTTGTCACACAGCAGACTCATCATGGACATATTAATGATCACTGTCTCTGCTGGCTTTTTTATACAACACCCTAGCCTCCAAAAAATAAGAAATCAGGATTAAAATACATTCTCTACTAGTAAAAATTCAAAAAGTGGTGCAAATCATCTCCAAATGGAAAAAAATTAAAGGGGGGGGGGGGGGGAGGAGTATCTTTTTGCTTTCTGCTGAAGCTGAATCAGTTTGGAACCTGAATGACGACTGCAGAAGCAGGAGAAAAATTAAAAAAAACAAACAAACAAACAAACAAAAAAAAGGGTCTGCAGAATATAGCAGCATCCTGGCAAAGTGCCTAGATCTGACAGCTGAACATAATGCTCTCAGGTCTCTGAGATGGTCAAGTAAAGACTGTCTTTCATCTTTCATAAGTTCTTCATATGTTTTACACTATTAAGTTGATTGCGGTAATATAGATCTGAAGATGTATAATGACATAGTATTTCAAAACTTTTTTTTGGTTATTTTTAATAATCTACATTGTACTATGTCCACAAGTGGCAAAATAACAACCTAATTCTCCTCACTTAGATTATAAACTGATAACAACAGACAGAACCATTGAAAGCCTCTCAGCAAGATAGATAAAATTATGTTTTGAGGCCTTGAGTTTCCAGGTGGGAAAAAGAAGAGACACAGAAGGGAAAGGGGTAGCCTCATGACAGAAACTTTGGTGAAAGCCCTTACACATCCCAGACTGCAACCACATCAGCTTTCCAGGGCTCTGTGTCGAAAACATAAGTGACAGCTTATTTGTGTCACACACAGCTACCTGCTTAGTTTATGGGGTTTGATTAGGAGTGTATTTTTAAAGGGAACCTCTATATTCGTTTGAAGATAAATTAATATTATTTCCAACAAATGAACAGAGCTATACATTTCTAACCTAATTAGACAGGGAAGAAAAAGTTAATATCCTTCTTCCCTCTCCCTCCCTGCCCCCCCCACCCCCCCCCCCAAAAAAAAAAAAAAAAAAGGAAATAAGAAATAAAGAAGACTTAAAAAAGAATCGATCTACAGAGCAGCCAACACTTTGACATTGACTTTCCCAGAGTTTTAATTTCACTATGTGTTTTAAAAGAAACATTTTGAATTATGAAGAGAATGCCATCTCAGAACATGAATTTCCTCACAAAAACATTGTTGCCTCTATGCAAAACAAAAGATTATGTTGTCCCCAGAATTAGACAGCACCCAGTCTGAGGATGTGCATATACTGAAAAGACTGAAAGACAAAGTTGTATTACTGTTGGTCTTCTTCAAAGCAATAAGACCTTGTGTGCTTTTGATTATCTTCTAAAGTAACAACTAAAAATGATAATCAGCAATTTCCCTTTTGCCTCATTCAGATTAAAATTAATCTGTGGTTATGTCTACATTAGTAAATTAAGACAGTGCCCAAGAACATCATAATCTATGCTAAACTCCCTTAAAAGTCTGTACCGTGCTTTGGATTATGCCCACGTGTACCCCTCGCTGCTGCTGGACAGTGATCTGGATTTAGAGTATTGTAGGGAGCATTATCGTTAAGGTGTATCATAGAATTATTAAGGTTAGAAAAGACCACCATGATCATCTTGTCCAACCGTCAAGAGTATGTATAAAACTACACTATTTTAGAGTCTACAAGGGTAAAGGAAAGAGGTGTCACATGCTATCTGGATATCAAGGATTGTATGGAAAATAAAAGGAATTAAAGTCTGTGTGCAGCTGTGAGGACATGATCTCACTGAGACTATGGGAATATGATGGGATGGCTCCCATGACTGGAGTGCTGCAATGGAGTGATACAAGAGCAGGATGGGAAAATGAAGAGGTGCAGTTGTACTTTATGTGACAGACCAGCCACAGTGCATGGAGCTGTGCCCATTGATGGATGATAAACCGAGAGCTTCCAGGTAAAGACAAAAAGTCAGATGAAAATGGGTGCCTCTTCAGTGGGTACTTGCTATAGGCCCCCTGACCAGGAAAGGCAAGTTAAATGGGCCTTCTACGGACAGCTTAAATTAGCCTCATGTTCATATTCCCTGATTCTCACAGGAGGCTTCAACCACCTTGATATCTGTTGGAGGAAGAACAGAGCAGCTGGGCACAAGTAACCCAGGCAGTTCTTGAAGAACATTGATGAGCACTTCCTGACCCAGGTATGTGGTGCTTTTACCCAGCTGGGCAGCTGAACTCCAACATGAGTGCTCTCTGCCTCCCTCCTCAAAGGGTAACGGGAGAAAATACAATGAAAAGGGTTACAAGGTTGAGTTAAGAACAGGGAGATCAATCAGCAGTTATTATCATGGGCAAAACAAACATAGGGAGATTGAAATAATTTATTGCCTGTTACTAACAGACTAGAACAGTGAGAAGCTAAAAGCAAACTGAAAACACCTTCCCCTCATCCACCCTCTTCTACCTCCTCCTCCCAAGCAGCGAGGAGAACAGGGAATGGGGGCTGCGGTCAGTCCCTAATGCTTTGTTTCTGCTATCCCTTCATGGCCACTCTGTTCCCCTGCTCCACATGGGGTCCCTCCCACGGGATGCCATCCTTCCCGAACTGATCATGCGGGGGCTTCCCACAGGCACCAGCTCTTCAATAACTGCTCCAGCATGGGCCTGCACCATAGGGTCCATCCGTCATGAGCAAACTGCTCCAGCATGGTTCCCCCATGTGTGGCAGCTCCCCCTAGATCTCCTGCTCCTGCATGGGCTCCTCTCCATGGGCTGCAGCTCCGGCCTGGGGCCTGCTCCTGCAGGGGCTCTCCATGGGCCACGGCCTCCTCCAGGCCACACCCACCTGCTCCACCGTGGGCTTCAGTACAGGCTGCAGCATGGAAATCTGCTCTGCTGTGGTACCCCATGGGCTTCAGACTACTCCACAAGGGGCCTCTCTGTGGGCCACAAGGGAACTTCTGCTTCAGCGGCTGGAGCACCTCCTGCCCTCCTTCTGCATTGCCCTTGGTGTCTGCAGGGCTGTTTTCCACTCCTCTCCCTCCTAGATGTTGTTACACAGGATTTTTTTCCTTTTCATAAATATGCTATCTTAGAGGTCCAACCAGTATTGCTCTCTGGCTCATCTCTGGCCAGTGGTGGATCCCTTTTGGAGCCCATTGAAACTGGCCCTTATCTAACGTGTATTCTTCTCATATGGCCCACCCTTGCAGCCTCCTGCTACCAAAACCTTGCCATGTAAACTCAATACAAAGTAAAAGAGAAACCAATGAGAAGAGATATTCTACTGAACCTCATACTCACAAATGAGTAAGTGTTTGTTGTGGATGCGAATGTTGACAGCAACCTTGGTTGCAGTGACAATGCGACAATGGAATTCAGGATTCTGAGATGAGGGAGAGGGCAAAAGGTAAGATCACAACCTTGGGCTGTAAAAGCAGAATTTGACCTATTCACAGATGTGCTTGAAAGAGTCCCATGGGATAAGGCTCTGGAAGGAAGAGGAGCCCAAGAATGCTGGCTGATATTCAAAGAATACCTCCTCCAAGATCAAGAGCAGCCCATCCCAATGATAGGCTTGTCAGGCAAAAAATGCCTGAAAGAACGAGTAGATGAACAAGTATGTGTTGGTGTAATCCAGATCTAAAGGAGTATGTAGAAGGTGGAAGCATGCACAGGAAATCTGGGAGGCATAGAAAGGCACTGTGTAAGCATGCAATATTCAATTAGTAAAGCTAAAACTTTTCCTGGTGAGGGAAGTCAAAGGCAAAAAGAAAGGTTTCTATAAGTGCAAAAGTACAAAAACAAAAGGAAGATGGGAAAATGTGGGCCCATTGCTGAATTAAACAGGAGACATGTAAAACAAACAAACAAACAAACAAACAAAAACAGTAAAGGCTGAGTTACTGAAAGCCTTCTTTGCCTCTGTTTACTAGCAAGACCCATCTCCAGGAATCCAAGGTACTTGAAACCAGATGAAAAGTCTGGAGCAACGAAAGACACACCCTTGTGGAAAAGGATCCTGTCAGGGAGTACTTATGCAAACTGGGACCTAGGGTCCCAGATGGGATGCACCTATGAGTTCTGGAGGGGCTGGCAGTTGGCAGAGCTGTTCCTGATAATGATCATAGCAATTAGCAGAAGTGTTTGAGGTTTGAAAGTCAGCAAAAGTCACATTTATCTTCAAAAAGAACAAAGAGGGCTTGGAAAACTATAGGTTATGTAGCCTCACCTTGATCCCTAGGTAGGTGATGGAACAGCTAATCCTGGAAACTATTTCCAGGCACATGAAACACAATGATCAGGCAGATTCACTTGCCGAGGCGACCGGCTCCGGGGCAGACGCGTGCTGCAGCGGAGCGCGGGATCGGGACAGGCAGGGCTATTTTTCGGGCATCGAGCCTACGTGAGGGAGCCGCCAGGCACCGGCAGCCCTCGTGAGGGAGGCTGACGAGGTGTAGGCGGAGCCAGCAGCGTCAGCGACAGCTCCTCCCCCCGGCCGTTCAAAGGCAGCCCTTAGGGAGCGCGAGTGACCAGGAGCGCGGCGAACAGGGCCGGCAAACAGGGAGTGACGCGGGGGAGTGACGCGGCAGTTAGCGAGGCAGTTAGCGCGGGCAGGAAGGGCGGGCAGGTAGGGCGGGGATCCATCGTCGCTCTGTTGCAGCTACCTCTCCCTTCCGTGCTTGTAACCTGCTTGCGTAGAACCTGACCATGGTATCAACCAGGCAGAAAACCGTGGCCTCCGCATCTCGTGCGGCATCTCCAGCCACGGTCACCACGGTGGCTACTCAGACGGAGGGACCCGGGAAACACGCAGCCGTCCAGGTTCTGGGCTGCAGAGTGTGCCCCAGCCTTCTGTCGGTCTCTGACAGCAGTGGTGGGTATGCCTGTGGGAGGTGTGCCCAGGTTGAAGAACTGCTCAGCCAGGTAGCGGTGCTCCGGGAGGAGGTGAACAGGCTCAGAAGCATCAGGGAATCGGAGATGGAAATTGACTGGTGGAGGTGCACTCTACCCTCTCTGAGGCAGGCTCATGAGCCTGCCACAGCACAGGCGTCTCCTGTTATGCAGAAGACGGAGGTTCCCTCCTCCTGCCAGGCAGCGGGAGGAGACCTAGATCAAGGGGGGGAATGGAGGCAGGTGCCTATTCGGGGTGGTAGGCGAGCCCTCTCTCTGCCCACCTCACCTTCTCATCTACCCTTAAATAATCGATATGAAGGACTAGAACAAGACAATCCGAACGATAAAGTAGATAAAAACCCGTCCCAGCTGGAGGGGGCGCCTAAAACAAGGCGACCTACACACTGCATTGCCACATCATCCTTCAAAAAAGAAAGAAGGGCTATTGTTATGGGGGGCTCCCTTCTGAAAGGGACAGAGGGACCGATATGCCGACCGGACCCAACCCGCAGAGAAGTCTGTTGCCTCCCTGGGGCTCGGGTGAGAGACTTCGCCAAGAAAGTCCAGCGCCTGGTACGGCCCACTGACTACTACCCGCTACTGGTCTTTCAGGCTGGTAGCGATGAAGTAGCAACGAGAAGTCCGAAGGCGATCAAAAGAGACTTTAGGGATTTGGGGCGACTACTTAGACGATCAGGGGCGCAGGTTGTGTTTGCCTCTGTCCTTCCGATAGGGGGGATCGAAGCTGAAAGGCGTGCTGTTCACATAAACTCGTGGCTTCGAGACTGGTGTGACCGGCAGAACTTTGGGTTCTTTGATCACGGGAAGGTCTATGCTACACAGGGCCTGATGGCACCGGATGGGATGTGCCTCTCTCGGAGAGGGGTAAGGATCTTTGGTCAGGAGTTGGCAGGGCTGATAGATAGGGCTTTAAACTAGAGTCGAAGGGGGAAGGGGCTAAAACCAGGCACGCCGGTGAAGACCTAAGGGAAGGTACGCTAGAATCAGAGGGGCTGGGTGCCAGTGAGGTCCTTCGGGCAGATCCACAAGGTGCTGAGTGTAAGGAGATGCACCTGAAGTGCTTCTACACGAACGCACGCAGTATGAGGAATAAAATGGATGAGCTAGAAGTCCTGGCCCAGTCCTGCAACTATGATATCATCGGCATAAGCGAAACCTGGTGGGATGAGTCCTGTGACTGGGGTGTTGCGATAGATGGTTACAGGCTCTTCAGGAGGGACAGGCAGGGTAGGCGAGGTGGTGGGGTGGCGATGTATGTGAAGCAGGGGCTGGACTGTGTGGAACTTCAGGTCGGAGATGGCAAAGTTGAGAGCCTCTGGGTAAGGATCAAGGGACGAACGAATAAAGGGGATGTCGTTGTGGGAGTCTATTACAGACCGCCTGGCCAGGACGATAGCGCCGATAAATTATTCTTTACAGAACTAAGAGAGGCCTCGAGATTAACTCCCCTTGTCCTTATGGGGGACTTCAACTTGCCAGACGTTAACTGGGAGTGCCACACGGCTGACACGAGCAAGTCCAGGAGGTTCATGAAGCACCTAGATGATAACTTCTTGGTGCAGGTGCTAACGGAGCCAACTAGGAAAGGTGCCCTCCTAGACCTGTTGCTAGAAAACAGAGAGGGTCTGGTGGGAGATGTGGTGATTGGTGGCCGCCTTGGTCAAAGCGACCATGAAGTGGTTGAGTTCAAAATTTACGGTGACAGAAAGAAAAGTGCCACCAAAACCTCATCCCTAGATATGGGGAAAGCGGACTTCAGGCTGCTCAGGGAACTAGTCAGCAAGGTCCCCTGGGAAACTGCTCTTGAAGGCCTCGATGTCCACCAGTGCTGGTCATTCTTTAAGCGATGCCTCCTAGAAGCACAAGATCAAGCAATTCCTAAATATCGCAAGTCAGGCAGGCGGGGCAGGAGGCCGGCGTGGCTGACCAGGAACATTCTAATGGAGATTAGGCGGAAACAGAGAGTGTTTCGCTACTGGAAGGAGGGCCAGGTGTCATGGAAAGAATACAGGGATGCCGTTCGTGTTTGTAGGCAGAAAATTCGTGTGGCCAAAGCACACCTAGAGTTGAAGCTGGCTGTGTCTGTGAGAGAAAATAAAAAGGGCTTTTTCAGATACGTGAATGGAAAAAGGAGAACTAAAGAATACATAGGGCCGCTCCTTGATAGGGAAGGTCTCCTCACAGACAATGACATAGGCAAAGCAGAGACGCTTAACGCCTTCTTCGCCTCTGTCTTCAATGCTGATGATGGGCTTCGGGACCCAGGGTGCCCTGAGCTAGAGGACTGGGACGGTGGGGATGACAAACTCCCAACCGACCCTGAACGTGTGCGGGATTTGCTACTCCACCTGGATCCCTACAAGTCCATGGGTCCGGATGGGATTCATCCCCGGGTGCTGAAAGAGCTGGCGGACGTCATCGCGGAACCTCTCTCAATTATTTTTCAACGATCCTGGGAATTTGGAGAGGTCCCGGTAGACTGGAAGCTGGCAAATGTTGTGCCGATTTACAAGAAGGGTCAGAAAGAAGACCCTAGCAATTACAGGCCTGTCAGTCTCACGTCAGTGCCTGGTAAAATCATGGAGAAGATGGTTCTCGAACTTATTGAGGCTCACCTGGGGGACAAAGCAGTCATTGGTCCCAGCCAGCATGGGTTTGTGAAGGGCAGGTCCTGCCTAACTAACCTGATTTCCTTTTATGATAAGATCACCTGTATGATGGACCAAGGGAAACCAGCTGATGTGATTTTTTTGGACTTCAGCAAGGCTTTTGACACGGTTTCCCATAGGATCCTACTGGACAAAATGTCCACCATACAGCTAAATAAAAACATCATACGATGGGTGAGCAATTGGCTAATGGGCAGGGCCCAAAGGGTTATGGTAAATGGGGCTGCGTCAGGCTGGCGGGCGGTCACCAGTGGGGTCCCTCAAGGCTCCATTTTAGGGCCGGTACTTTTCAATATTTTTATAAACGATCTGGATGTAGGAATAGAAGGTATTTTGAGCAAGTTTGCTGATGACACCAAACTTGGAGGAGTTGTGGACTCGAATGAGGGTGGAAAGGCCTTGCAGAGGGATCTGGATAGGTTGGAGAGCTGGGCGATCACCAACCGCATGAAGTTCAATAAGAGCAAGTGCCGGGTCCTGCACCTGGGACGGGGAAACCCTGGCTGCACGTACAGACTGGGCGATGTGACGCTAGAGAGCATCCTAGAAGAGAGGGATCTGGGGGTCGTGGTAGACAGCAAGTTGAATATGAGCCAGCAGTGTGCCCTGGCGGCCAGGAGGTGTGTCCTGGGGTGCATCAAGCACGGCATCGCTAGTAGGTCAAGGGAGGTGATTGTCCCGCTCTACTCTGCGCTGGTGCGGCCTCACCTTGAGTACTGTGTGCAGTTCTGGGCACCACAGTATAAAAAGGACATGAAACTGTTGGAGAGTGTCCAGAGGAGGGCTACGAAGATGGTGAAAGGCCTGGAGGGGAAGACGTACGAGGAACGGCTGAGGTCACTGGGCCTGTTCAGCCTGGAGAAGAGGAGGCTGAGGGGAGACCTCATCACAGTCTACAACTTCCTCGTAAGGGGGTGTCGAGAGGCAGGAGACCTTTTCTCCATTAACACCAGTGACAGGACCCGCGGGAACGGGGTTAAGCTGAGGCAGGGGAAATTTAGGCTCGACATCAGGAGGGGGTTCTTCACAGAGAGGGTGGTTGCACACTGGAACAGGCTCCCCAGGGAAGTGGTCACTGCACCGAGCCTGTCTGAATTCAAGAAGAGATTGGACTGTGCACTTAGTCACATGGTCTGAACTTTTGGGTAGACCTGTGTGGTATCAAGAGTTGGACTTGATGATCCTTAAGGGTCCCTTCCAACTCAGGATATTCTATGATTCTATGATTCTATGATTCTATGATTCATCATAAATTTACCAACAGGAAATAATATATGACTCGATAACCTACACTTGCTGGCTTATTAGATGAGGAGAGAGTAGTGGATGTAGTCTGCCTTGACTGCATCAAGGCTTTTGACATTATCATAAGATTCTCACAGAAGCTCAGTACAGACTGGATACAGACTCAGTACAGTGACATGGATTGAAAACTGGCTGAATGACTGTGCTTAGGATGTGATCAGTGATATGAAGGCCACAAATCAGCAATGTGTGCCAGGGTACACATTGCTGAAGATACAGGGTACAGCATAGCAGAGAAGAAACAGTCCAAGAGCTTTCTGAAGCCTGTGTTAGGTAACTTCCTGACACAACTCATGAGTGAGCCAACTAGGGACGGTGCTCTGCTGGACCTTTTGCTCACAAATAGAGAAGGACTTGTGGGTGATAATAAGGCTGGAGGTTATCTTGGGCACAGTGATTATGAATTAACAGAGTTTTTGACTGTTGGAGAAGTAAGGAGTGGTGTTAGCAGAACTGCCACCTTGGACTTCCAGAGGCTGGATTTCAGCCTATTGAGGAGACTGGTTAATGGAGTCCCTGAGGAGGCAGTCCTTAAGGGCAAAGGAGTCCAGGAAGGCAGGGCACTCTTCAAGAAGGAAATCTTAAAGGAATAGGACCAGGCTGTCCCCACATGAAGAAGTATGAAATGGTGCAGAAGAAGATTGGTGTGACTGAACAGGGAGCTGTGGCTAGAGCTCAGGAAAAAAAAAAAAAAAAAAAAAAAGAGAGACCTTTGGAAGAAGGAGCAAGCCACTCAGAGGATTACAAAGATGTTGTGAGGCTGTGCAGAGAGAAAATTAGGAGGGCCAAAGCCCAACTTGAGGACAATCTGGCTACTGTCCTTAAGGACAATAAAAAATATTTTTACAAATACATAAACAAGAAAAGAAGGACTAAGGAGAATCTCCAACCTCATAGTGACAAGAGTTGAGGAAAAGGCAGAGGTACTTAACATCTTCTTTGTCTCGCTCTTTAGCAGCAAGACCAGTTGTTCTCCAGGTTCTTAGCCCTCTAAGCTGGTAGAAAGGGACAGGGAGAGAATGAAGCCCTCATAATCCAAGAGGAAAATTTAGTGACCTGCTACTCCACTTAGATTTATGTAAGTCTATGGGGCCAGATGGGTTTAACATGATTATACTGAGGGAGCTGGTGGAAGTGCTCACCAAGCCACTTTCCATCGTTTATCAGCAGTCCTGGCTATCAGTCTGCCAGTTGACTGGAGGCTATGAAATGTGATGCCTATCTACAAAAAAGGCTGAAAGGAGGGTCGGGGGAACTACAGGTCTATCAGTTGTACTTCAGTGCCAGGGAAGGTTATGGAGTAGATCATACTGAGTTCCATCACACAATGCATATAGGACAACTAGGTGCTTGGTCACCTAGATCAGTCAGCATGGGCTTATGAAAGACAAGTACTGCTTTACGAACCTGATCTCCTATGACAAGGTAATGTGCTTACTGGATGACAGAAAAGATATAGGTGTGGTCTATCTAACTTCAGTAAGGCTTTTGATACTGTTTCCCACATCATTCTCCTGGAGAAACTGGCTGCTCATGGCTTGGATAAGTGTATGCTTCATTGGGTTAAAAACTGTCTGTGTGGCCAGGCTGAATGAGTTGTGGTGAATGGAGTTAAATCTGTCTGGAGGACAATCAGTAGTGGTGTCCCTCATGTCTCAGTACTGGGGCCAGTTCTCTTTAATATCTTTATCAATAATCTGAATGAGGAGATCAAGTGCACCCAGAGTAAGACTGCAGATGACACCAAGTTAGGCATGAGTGTTGATTTTCTAGAGGGTAGGAGGGCTGTACATGGGGATCTGGATAGACTTGACTGATGGGCTGAGGCCAACTGTATGAATATGAACAAGGCTAAGTGTCAGGTCCTGCACTTGGGGCACAACAACCCCATGCAATGCTACAGGCTGGAGGAAGATTGGCTGGAAAGCTGCCTGGTGGAAAGGGACCTGGGAGTGTTGGTTAAGAGTTGGCTGGACTCTACCCATAGGGCAGTCTGCTGCCTACCTGGGGCCTGGGTCAGGGACATTACAAGGAAATTTCCTGACCTTGTTTGCCCCTCCGAATATTACCCCTTATTAATAATTCAGGCTGGCAGTGATGAAATTGCTGAGAGAAACCTGAAGGCTATCAAAAGGGGCTTCAGGGTACTGGGAAGGTTACTGGATGGAGTGGGTGTGCAGGTGGTGTTTTCCTCTACCCCTTCAGTGGTGGGGAGGGATATTGAGCAGATCAGGAGGGTCCAGTTGATTAATACATGGCTGAAAGTCTGGTGTCATCGCAGGATTATTATTATTATTGATCATGGGGAGGTTTACTTGGCACCTGGCCTGATGGCTGCCGATGAGTCCCACCTGTCCCAAAGGAGGAAACGTACTCCAGCCTGGGAGCTGGCAGGGCTCATTGAGAGGGCTTTAAAGTAGGTATGAAGGGGGACAGAAGAGAAATGAAGCTCGATAGAGATGATCCTGGAGAAGCAGTCCCAGGGTTCAGGGTGAGGGCAATGACGCAACTGAAATGCATCTACACCAATGCACGCAGCATGCACAACAAACAGGAAGAGCTGGAAGCCATCATGTGGCAGGCCTAACTATGACCTAGTTGCCATCACTGAAATGTACTGGGACCACTCCCATGACTGGAGTGCTGCGATGGCTTCAAGCTCGTTAGAAGGGACAGGCAACTAAAGAGGGGTGGTGGTGTACCTCTCTCTTTTAGATAGTGTTTCAATGTTGTTGAGATTGGGGTTGGGAATGAAAAGGTAGAGTCCTTGTGGATAAGGATCAGGGGGTTGGCCAACAAGGTGGACATCCTGGTGGGAGTGTGTTATAGACTGCCAAACCAGGATGAAGACACAGATGAGGCGTTCTATAAGCATCTGACGGAAGTTACTCAATCACCAGTGATTTTTAAGACATTAAGAGAAGTGAGGAAAGGCTAAGAGAGCTGGGACTGTTCAGCATGGAGCAGAAAAAGCTTGGTGGTGTGGTCTCATCAGTGTCTATAAACACTTGAAAGGAGGGTGCAAGGAAGAGAGAGCTGAGCTCTTTTTGTTGGTGTCCAGTGAAAGGACAAGATGCAATGGGCATAAACTGTATCTGTCTCTGTCTGAACATCAAGATACACTTTTTTTTTTTTTTTTTTCATAGAATTGTAGAATCATTAGATTTGGAAAAGACCTCCAAGATCATCTGGTCCAACCACCACCCTACTACCAATGTCACCCACTAAAACATGTCCCTACGCACCAGGTCCAACTTTTCTTTAAACACCCCCAGGGACTGTGACTCTGCCACTTCCCTGGGCAACCCATTCCAATGCCTAACTATGGTATCTGAGAAGAAATTTCTCCTAATTTCTAACCTAAATCTTCCCTGGTGCAACTTGAAGACATTCCCTCTAGTCCTATCTCTAGTTATCTGCAAGAAGAGGATGAATCCCATCTCTCCACACCTTCCTTTCAGGTAGTTCTAGAGAGCAATAAAGTCTCCCCTGAGCCTCGTCTTCTCCAGACTAAACAGCCCCTGTTCCCTCAGTTGCTCCTCATAGGACTTGTTCTCCAGACCCTTCACCAACTTCATAGTCCTTCTCTGGACACGTTCCAGGGCCTTGATGTCGTTCTTGTGGTGAGGGGTCCAAAACTGAACACAGTACTCGAGGTGCGGCCTCATCAGAGCAGAGCTGAGGGGGATGATCACCTCCCTCATCCTGCTGGTTACACTATTCCTGATACAAGCCAGGATGCCATTGGCCTTCTTGGCCACCTGGGCATACTGCCAGCTCATGTTCAGGTGAGAATCAATCAGCACCCCCAGATCCTTTTCCCCTGCACAGCTTTCCAGCCACTCTGCCCCAAGCCTGTAGCGTTTCATGGGGTTGTTATGGCCAAAGTGCAGGACCTGGCACTTAGTCATGCTGAACCTCATCTCATTGGCCTCTGCCTATCGACCCAACCCATCCACTGTGTGAGAGGTGAAGCACAGGTTTCCCAGAGAGGTTGAAGATTTTCTGTTGATATTCGCAAGCTACCTGGCCATGGTCCTGGGCAAGCTGTTGTAGGTGCCTTCCTTGAGTAGGTAAGACAAGACGACATCCAGAGATCCTTTCCAACCTTGACTATTCTGTGATGCTATTCCAAGATCCATTTATTTTACTACATGAATGTAGGGCTGTTAGAACAGAAACTCAGATGGTGTACTGTGAGCCTTACTGGTTATTTGAAGCCTGGCAGTTTTACTCTGAAATAAAGACATTGAGACTCTCTTTTGAAGTCCTTAGTTTAGTATCCATGGGCAAAAGATCTGTAGAAGCTGCAAATGGCAAGATTAGGAAAAGCGTGAAAACCTTGTAATGTGTTATTTGTGTTACTAACAGTAGATTTTTTAAAGATTCATTCGGTAATGTGATTTTTAGATCAATGATGTTGAAATGGATGCAGATAGCTTCAGACCAGCTTTTCACTGTATCATTTCTATGAATTTATAACAGGACACTTGCCACACAGCAACAGAAATTCACAACAGAAAATTGATTTTTAATTCAAAAAATGTAATAACAAAATGTCCAAAGACAAATTGTTATAATCAGCAATTTGGCTCTCTGTGAATATCCTGAAGTCTAATGGACTAGTTTCAACATACATTTTAACAGATTCAACATCTTACGACCTTTGAAGTGGGCCCATTTTTCACCTGTCTTATACCTTTTCTTCCACCATCTCTAATAGCTTGCCAGACCACACATGGATGGATGTAACCTACTGAACTGCTAAAAAAACTATCCCTCTCCCGTTTCAATAGGTTAGTTTTGTGCCAGTTTGATGAACTGAGACAGATAACAATAATAGGGTCAAAAGGATATCAGGATCATAATGCATACAAGATGCAATTTACAGAGCAGTATATATTGAAAAATGAGAGCTCCTTTCTTTCTTTCTTTTCTTTCTTTCTTTCTTTCTTTCTTTCTTTCTTTCTTTCTTTCTTTCTTTCTTTCTTTCTTTCTTTCTTTCTTTCTTTCTTTCTTTCTTTCTTTCTTTCTTTCTTTCTTTCTCTCCTTCCTTCCTTCCTTCCTTCCTTCCTTCCTTCCTTCCTTCCTTCCTTCCTTCCTTCCTTCCTTCCTTCCTTCCTTCCTTCCTTCCTTCCTTCCTTCCTTCCTTCCTTCCTTCCTTCCTTCCTTCCTTCCTTCCTTCCTTCCTTTGTCACAGTGAAATATAGAGAGTGATCATGAACATGCCAGGATTACAACTGCTGGCATATTCTTGTATAATATTCTTTAATAATCCAAATCCTTATGAGATTCCTGTGCACACATCTGTTTTACACACTTGTGTCTCTGTGTATGTGTGCAAGTGCATGGTGTCCACTGACATATCAAAGTGCTCCGTGTGTCTATACACATGCAGTCGTCGGCAGAGACAGTGTTATAGCAATGGAGGGCTGTTTAGGTCCTTACAAATATTTATACATATACATATTGAATGGCCTTTACTATTAATGAAGCACAACTGAGAATGACCAAATTAATCTTATTTATATGGACATTGTCCCTATAACACTGTGCTCTGGGGAAAGCAGGTTTGGGTCTATATTGAGCAGACCATCCTTCACTCCAAGTCGATGAGCTGTTGGTCAACTATGTAGGCCACAAATATGCCAACTCTGCCAACAGTCACTGCTGTTTTGGGTCTTGGTATCACCTTACTACTGAACGATTTAGAAAACAATGTGCAACAAAGCAAGCAGCAAGGTGATGAAAGTAACATGAGAACAATGAGCTGGACAGAAGTGCTGAGACCAACATGTTATCCCTCATGTACCTCTGCTTTTAGAGCACAGGTATGTTTTCAGTAATATGTTGAATCTTTGCTGTTGGCTCTGAACATGTTTGCATGCACTCAGCCCATGTCAGGAAGGAATATGCCCTTCAGAGGTTCTACCCAACTCCAGTGTTTACAGTGTTCACATGAAAAAATAACAATTCACTGCAAGCCACTTGTAGCAGGGCTTCCTCTTGTAAGTATTTTCCCTAGCAGGAAATCCAAAGTCATGGCAAGGTCACCCTAGAGGAACTGGATCAGAATGATTCAACATAGAAATGAAATCTGGGCCATTGTATTTAATGAGAACACATTTAAATTTCTTTGATATTTCTTTGTGGTATTGTATTAAAGCCCCCAGGGTGCAGCATATTCCATCTTAGATACTCTAGCTTTGGTAAATAAGCAAATAATCAGTTACCTGTAAGCAAAATAAATATATTCTATTCATGTCATTAACACCTTTCCCTTAGAAATAAATAGTTCTCTGTCAAGGATTTTTTATATTATACAATTATATATACTGAATAAATGTAAAAAAAAAAAGATATATAGTTATTATGAAAATGTTATGTATTTCTGTCTTGTTTTAGGAGGAACAAAAATGATAAAAGCATGATCTTACCCTGCACCCTGCAGTCTGTGGGATATAAATATGTATTGCAATGTACAAAGAAACAGAGTCTGGGCACAGAGTACCTTGTAAATGTCTAATTTGAAGATTACACGGAGAACTATTGAAGTGGGGGGAAAAATACAACAGTTCTGAATACATTTCCATAATCTTTTTTTCAGAGTCACTGAGGTAAGCTGCTTCAACACAGTAGAGTTAGAAAATACTGAACACCTTTCTGCTTGGGCCAAGAGTTTTGTTGCTTGTTTATAGTTCCTGTATGGTGAAAGGGGCCATTATAGAAGATTGACCAGACGAATTCTTTAAAGTGAATCTAGACTTTTGCAGAAGCAGATCGTGTCTTCAGGGATGCAGAAAAATAGTTACTAGCATAAAAAACCTTGTTGATGATTTGATATTTCAGTAAAAAACAACAACAACAAAAAAAAGACAAAAAAAGAACTATCAGAACGGCCTTCATCTCTTTCACAGGTTATCTGATCTTTGTGTTGGGAGAGGTAACTGATCCTTTCTTGCAAAAGACTTTAACACGCTTTGATGACTGATGCTATAAGAGTGAAAAACAACATGACCTTACACCCACTGAGCCGGGGGTTATAAAGAGGGCTCTTATGAAAAATATTAAATAAAACAAATACGTATTTTCTTTCCCTGCCTCTGCCTTCTCTTCTTCTTCTCTTCGTTTTAAGGTAGATAAGCAAAATCTCTGTAGAAAAATAAAGTATTATTTCTTGACTTGCCCACCCTTCAATCCACACAGTTCAACAGATATAGCTTGTTGTTGAGGAGCACCAGTGGGATGAGGGGGAATGGGCTAAAGTTGCACCAGGGGAGGTTTAGATTGGATGTTAGGAAGAACTTCTTTACGGAAAGTGTTGTTAGGCATTGGAATAGGCTGCCCAGGGAAATGGTTGAGTCACCATCCCTGGAGGTCTTTACAAGACATTTAGATGTAGAGCTTAGTGATATGGTTTAGTGGAGGACTTGTTAGTGTTAGGTCAGAGGTTGGACTAGGTGATCTTGGAGGTCTCTTCCAATATAGATGATTCTGTGATTCTGTGAAGGATCAATGCAGAACTGGTAGTTTTCAAAGCTAAAAGTCCTAGGAAGATCAATGTCAATAAAGCCTGTGGCTGGGACAAACACGTTACAGAGAGATTGCAGGATATCCTGTTCTTGCTCCTTAGAGTCTGCTAAAACATTTCTCCAAAATATTATATTATTTTATTATTCTCTATTACGCCATTTGAAAATAAAAAGAATCAGAAAATCCAATCAATTTTGTATAAAACAAAACCAAAACAAAACAAAACAACAACAACAAAACAGCACAATCATATATAATATAAAAAGTGTTTAAAACCGAGACAAACAGTGCTTAATATAACGTCACATAAATGCATTCATTTCATGGCCTCAGTTCAGAAACAGCTAATTTTTAAACATACATTAATAAGTATGTTTTAATTCTGTTGTATTGCTTGTGATGTTCTATCAGAAATTAGTGATTTTCTTAGCAAAGAGAACATTTTAAAATTAACAGCACAGATAAAATATATATTGCAACATGCTTATAATTTTACTAACTTTATTTATTCATTTTTTTCACTACAGCTATCTTGTGAGGAGAAATCCAGATATTTCCCTCCAGGTTTTCTTGTCTCATAGATATTTTACTAGGGAAACCAGCAATGAATAAGAAAAGGTGCTTAATACCTGGACAGGCTTTCATGACGTGTATTTATATATCAAAATATCAAAGACAAACAAAGATGTCAGGCTGATGTAGACAATGATTTGCGTATCTGTGCTTATGAATGCAAAATACATGATCTAGTCTATCTGTTCAAGTGACTAAAGAATGTCACAGAATTGTAGTTATTTACAAACTGTGGCTAGAAGTACTTAAAATCACTTCAGCAACTCAGGACCTATAGAACAGGTGACATATTCTTGATGCACATGAGATGAGAAAATCCATAAGCAGAAGCAAGACAGTAAGCTCTGGTTTGAAATCTGCTAGAGTTGTGTCCTTAGTTATATTTGAAACGTGTTAACCATGGACAGCCACATTGCCCTGAGTGATTTTGTCCTCCTTTTTTCCTTTCATCATTTCCTTTCCTTTCTCTTATCTTATCACCAATATATAGCAGTGGGGAGTAGCCTTACAGTAGCCTGCAATATTTGCTGAAAGGGATGTCAGTGCTTTGGTTCCCAGAAATCTTGAATTTACAAATGCATATGTGTATGTAAGGATGCATATGGAAATGTAAATGCATATGTGCGTACATTTACATGCATATATGTATGTCTGCTTTCCTAACCTTCCTCTCCCAATATACCCTGCAGTGAGACAGTGAGGAAAGATAAGAACCATTCTGGGAATGAACAGCAATCTAAACAAAAGGAAGCCCAAATGACACACATGTCACTAAGTTAACTGTATTTTTTCTTGTTTTCAAACCATTTTATGATGTGCATCTAAAATTTCAGCGTTTTAAGAGATGACATATACATTTCAAAAATGGCAGCCTATTTCCCTAGTAGCTGTGATGTACTCATTTAGCACTGTGCAACAACACTGTTGGCTGCATAGCACATGGTTCCCTTGACCTTACACTTTCACTCCAATCCTGTGTGGGAACTGTTGCTACATGAGCTGCTAGATATAAATGGTGACTGAAGGACTCAGGTGGCATTTTGGTACTCATTCCCTGACAGATTTGCTCTTTTCCCTTTCATCACCAGATTCTCCATATCTTTTTCCCTCCTCCCATTCAATACAATAAACTTTCCCCTTTCCTTTCCCCTTTCCTTTTCCCTTTTCCAGTAATTCCCACTGTGACCAGTATGTGAGATTGGCAGTTAGATAGTCCAGGTACCCATTTAGTTTGTTCTGCTGCAGAAAGTTATCTGCATCAACATCTTACCTTTCCTGGTCTTGCTGCAGGCGGTGTAATGCATACACACACACACGCACACACACACACACACACACACACGGTCTTATTTATTAGAAATCATATTCAAAAGGGAAATAAATCCCAGGCTATGAATGAAAGCTTACCATATCCCAGATTCAGTGAGATCAAACTTATTCAATACTACATAGTGCATTTGTAGTAATGTCACTTTCAATATACATCAATTCACCAGATAGAAAGATTGTTGCGTTCTGTCAGTTTGTAACATATTTCACCATCTGAACTGTCTGAAGTACAGAAGAACCTTTCATCTGTCCATTTCTTCTAAAGAGTAAGATGACATGAATGGTTAACATACACATATGTCCCTTTTACAGTAATGAAACACAGCCAAAAAGCTACATAGAAGTCCAGTATTAGAAACAGATCATGGCCACAAAACCATGCACATTTCTAGTACTTTTGTGGAACCACAACTGTTGAAAGCTTGAAAGAGTTGACAAAAATCGGACTTTATTACTTTAAAACATCTGCAAACCCTTTGAGCCATGCCAGAAGCTATTGCACCATCCAACCAGTAGATCCTCAAGAGGCTAGTAAGATCCATTATGCCTTTGGAGAAATGATTGCAGTTAATAACACTCAGTCGCTATTGTAGAGAATCTGGTCTTCAGTTGATTGATGATAACATTAAAGCTTTTTTAACTGTTTCTTTTCTACTTATTATGTTTTCAAAATATGATAACACATACACATGTAAACATTTGTCCAAAAAGGATGCTAATTCTAAAAACAGGCAAAAGATTTTCACTCATCAGGAACATTAATGTAGAAAAATACCAAATATTATTTTATCTATTGGGGATCACATACATAAAAACCAAAATGAACAACAAAAATTCCACCGTGGATCTCCACTGTAAAAGGGTTTCAATGACAGTGTAGTGACATCCATGCCATGCCATGCCCCAAAATAACAACTGCTCTGAGATTTCTCAAAGGCAGAAAAATATTGAATATTGTCATAGACAAACTCCTGCTTTTGAAGATAGAATGCATCTTCAAATTTTTGGTATTCTAAAAAATATAGAATGTCTCCTTAAATCCTTATTTTGGAAAAACAAAAAAAAAAAAAAAAAGAAAGGAAAAAATGTCTCTCTTTAAATACACTTCCCTGCCCAACACTTGATTTTTTGTAAAATATGTTTTCAAAGCATCTTCAAAACTGCAGATATTTTCTTCCCCTCACCCAAGAAATGCTATGCAGGACTATTTCTGCAGTTTGTATCTTTCTATTATTAACAATTCCATTACAGAATATCAGAAATATACACATATCAGTTCCTAACAGTACTAACACTCATTGTTTTACAGGTTTTTCTCTGATATTCACAGGTGTTCCCTTCTATTCATATCTGTATCTTGGCTATGCTGCTGTGGTAATAATGACTGAAATTTTGTGTTATTGACCTACAGAAATTCAAATTTTAAATACAAATGCTGGAGATATTTCTTTCTGTCTTCCCATGGTGAAGTGTTCCAAAGAGAAACCAGTAGCAGTGAATATTGAAATAGTTACCTGTCCCATACTGCTCCTGGAAAACCCTGCTTGTCACGCCAACTTGACACTGAGATTTAGGAATAGAAGTTAAATGAGCTGGTAGGGAGAGGAAGGCAAACTCTTTCAAGTAATTCTCCTTCAACTGAAACACTGCTGACTGTTAAGAAATTTGCATTGCCAGTGACTATTGTGGGTCTTCTAGGATCTTAAAAGTCTTCAAGGCTTGAGGCAGGTGCCCAGTTAACAGTGCAATATTGCAATTTGCAGAATTGCTTCTGAATAAGATTTCTTTTTCATTAATTGCTCACACTGTCAATGTGAAGAAATAGAAATTAGATAATTTCAATAATTTCAGTACTTCTGGTTTGTAGGTTATTTTGATATATTTCAGTTTAAGAAATACTTAAAGATGTTTATGAAATGTTGTCCTGACTACTATTTTTCTTTTCCAGGACACCAAGAAATCCAGATCAGGTAATTTTTGAGTACTGCTGAAGAAGGGCAGAGAAGTCTTGACTTCTTGACTTTTTTTTTTTTTTTTTTTTTTTTAACATTGTCTATATTTAATGCTGAAAAGAGATGATAACTGAAGGTGCCACAAAATGTAGCACTTCTTTCTTCTTCTGTCTTTTGGGTGAAACAAATCCCAGTTGTTGCTGTTCTTCATGTGGAAACTTCTTGTTTTGTTGCCAATCAAGACTAAGATGTAACCCTCAGTTAGGAGGTACAAAATCATTTCTAAATGTCTGAGAGAACTCGTCAGGCTTTAAGTTAAAAAACCAAGCAACATGGGTAGAATGAAAAGACGTGGTAAATAGAAATTTTCTGGAGCGTCTGTTCCAGAAAAAAATCCCTCTTATGTTTTCTGAATAACAGCAAATTTTATATCTGTATTGGCTACACATCTTCTAGCTTCAAAAGCTGGATGTACAACAAATAATAATACATTTCTAGAGTCAAGTTACCAAACAATTCAGACATTCAAAACCAGAAACCTGTTGAGGAGAGAATACTAAATTTAATGTTGTTGTTTGAAAACCAAGTTTTTATTATCAACTCTAAGTATTATCATTTCTAAATTCATATGCTATCTTTGTGAGCTTTTGTGTGTTGCGGTAAATTTTAAAATCTACTTTCTTTTTGCTTTCAGAAAACTCAAGACTTTTGTTAGGCTGGTAGCTATCAAATTCTGCAGATTAATTAGCCACAAATAAACACAGACCCTATGTAGTAAAACCTGATACTAAGAAATGTTTTGAGCTAATGCTCTAAATACCCAAGAATTTCTGAAGACAGATGGACTTATGTTCTATCCTTTCAGCTCCATTTTCCAGAACGTCATACTATGCTTTCCTTTGAGTTTTGATGTATGTTAGAGCTTCATTAGAGTGAATATATATTATCCTACTTAGTGGGATTATTAGTGTAATTAGCATTGCTGGTGTGCTGCTTTTGCTATCACTAAGCAATAGTGTCGGAATGGAAGTCTGAGATTTTTTTTTTTCTCATTGAAATGTGTGCTGACACAAGATGAATTTACACAAAGTTCTTAATCCTCACTTCAGGGGAAATTTCTGAGTGCATCATTTTGATTATTACTTAATATTTCTGGAAGTTGACATTTTGTTCTTAGTTGGTTGGCAGAAAATCCAATAGAATAGAAATGCTGCAATACAAAGGATTCATTCCTACAGATTGCCACTTGCTTCCTCGCATTTGTACTGGAGTTAATTTAGTGCAACTTCTCACTGAGGACTTCTGCAGTCAGGACTGCAAGCCACAGTATTGTTGATTCGTCTGGAAAACAATATTACTTTAACAGAGTGTTATAGTAAGGAATAAAAATCTGTCTAGACATTAGGAGTTAAATCAGTAGGTTGTTTTGTCCCATGCTGTAAATAACATTGTGTATTAACAAAACACATTTAACCCAGCAAATTAAAGATGAATTTTCATCCATGAAAATAGCACAATAACTGAAACAGTATTTGATTATTCCTTATAGAGTACTCTGAACCAAAGAAATATTCTATCAATATTTCCCTTCATTAGTGTATGTCTATACTTATGAACTGCATGATGATTCATTTAATGATTGCTCAAAACACCCCAGAAGCTATATTGTCCTTTTTTCAGTGAGAAGTCTATTCTGAGGAGTGTTGCAATGAATTTGAAAATACTCCATGCAGAGGGATCCTGAGCACAAGAAAACAAAATTATTTCAACAAGTGGGGGCACAGTGATACAACATGAATAATGTGAATAAGTCATGCATGGTTAAGTCACAGACAATAAAAAATCTAGATTCATAGAAAGCTTAGGTTCAGAGGAACTTCAGGTTATCATCAGGTCCATTTCTTTGCTCCAAGCTGGAAGAGCTTAGATCAGGTTGTTCAGGGCCTTGGAAAGCTGCATTTTGAATGCAAGGATGGAGACATATTTATTTGATTTTACAATCCTGGATATGCGAATCCTGTTATTTAAGTAAAAGAGTTTACCTGTAATCCTTCCTTATTATGCAATTTGTGTTTCTGAAGTGTCCAAAGAAGTGTTTTCTATGTCATGTGTGAAAATTTAAATTTTATGTTATTATTTATTTGGTTTTGATATTTACAAAAAAAAAACAGAATTTCACTCTGAAATTACCTGTGAGGGTCAAATGAAGATAAAATTATTTTATTAAGTTATTTAAAAACAAACAAAAAAACAACCACTAATGTAGTTGACATGAATGTTTTTCTCAGGCATTTTGGACATTTTTCTTTACAAAGATTGTAAGGGGATTCCCTTCCCTTCCCTTCCCTTCCCTTCCCTTCCCTTCCCTTCCCTTCCCTTCCCTTCCCTTCCCTTCCCTTCCCTTCCCTTCCCTTCCCTTCCCTTCCCTTCCCTTCCCTTCCCTTCCCTTCCCTTCCCTTCCCTTCCCTTCCCTTCCCTTCCCTTCCCTTCCCTTCCCTTCCCTTCCCTTCCCTTCCCTTCCCTTCCCTTCCCTTCCCTTCCCTTCCCTTCCCTTCCCTTCCCTTCCCTTCCCTTCCCTTCCCTTCCCTTCCCTTCCCTTCCCTTCCCTTCCCTTCCCTTCCCTTCCCTTCCCTTCCCTTCCCTTCCCTTCCCTTCCCTTCCTTCCCTTCCCTTCCCTTCCCTTCCCTTCCCTTCCCTTCCCTTCCCTTCCCTTCCCTTCCCTTCCCTTCCCTTCCCTTCCCTTCCCTTCCCTTCCCTTCCCTTCCCTTCCCTTCCCTTCCCTTCCCTTCCCTTCCCTTCCCTTCCCTTCCCTTCCCTTCCCTTCCCTTCCCTTCCCTTCCCTTCCCTTCCCTTCCCTTCCCTTCCCTTCCCTTCCCTTCCCTTCCCTTCCCTTCCCTTCCCTTCCCTTCCCTTCCCTTCCCTTCCCTTCCCTTCCCTTCCCTTCCCTTCCCTTCCCTTCCCTTCCCTTCCCTTCCCTTCCCTTCCCTTCCCTTCCCTTCCCTTCCCTTCCCTTCCCTTCCCTTCCCTTCCCTTCCCTTCCCTTCCCTTCCCTTCCCTTCTTCCCTTCCCTTCCCTTCCCTTCCCTTCCCTTCCCTTCCCTTCCCTTCCCTTCCCTTCCCTTCCCTTCCCTTCCCTTCCCTTCCCTTCCCTTCCCTTCCCTTCCCTTCCCTTCCCTTCCCTTCCCTTCCCTTCCCTTCCCTTCCCTTCCCTTCCCTTCCCTTCCCTTCCCTTCCCTTCCCTTCCCTTCCCTTCCCTTCCCTTCCCTTCCCTTCCCTTCCCTTCCCTTCCCTTCCCTTCCCTTCCCTTCCCTTCCCTTCCCTTCCCTTCCCTTCCCTTCCCTTCCCTTCCCTTCCCTTCCCTTCCCTTCCCTTCCCTTCCCTTCCCTTCCCTTCCCTTCCCTTCCCTTCCCTTCCCTTCCCTTCCCTGCCCTTCCCTTCCCTGCCCTTCCCTTCCCTGCCCTTCCCTTCCCTGCCCTTCCCTTCCCTGCCCTTCCCTTCCCTTCCCTGCCCTTCCCTTCCCTTCCCTGCCCTTCCCTTCCCTTCCCTCCCCTGCCCTTCCCTGCCCTGCCCTTCCCTTCCCTGCCCTGCCCTTCCCTTCCCTGCCCTGCCCTGCCCTGCCCTGCCCTGCCCTGCCCTGCCCTGCCCTGCCCCTCCCCCTCCCCCTCCCCCTCCCCCTCCCCCTGCCCCTCCCCCTCCCTCTCCCCCTCCCCCTCCCCCTCCCCCTGCCCCTCCCCCTCCCCCTCTTCCTCTCCCCCTCTTCCTCTCCCCCTCTTCCTCTCCCCCTCTTCCTCTCCCCTTCCCCCTCCCATGAGGATGATTAAGGGGCTGGTGCAACTCTCCAACCAAGACAGGCTGGGTGAGATGGATTTTTTTCAGCCTGGAGAAGAGAATGTTCCAGGGAAACCTTATAACAACCTTCCAATACTTAAATGGGGCCTACAGGGAATCTGGGGAGAGACTCTGAGTCAGGGATTATAGAGATAAGACAAATGGTGATGGTCTTCACCTAAAAGAGAGGGTAGATTCAGATTAGGTATAAGAGACAAATTACTTACTGTGAGGGTGCTGAGGCACTGGAACAGATTGTCCAGAGAAGTTGTGGATAACCCATCCCTTATAGTGTTCTAGGCCAGGATATACGGGGCTTTGGGGCAACCTGGTATATTGGAAGGTCTTACTGCCCATGGAGGTTAGAACAAGATGATCTTTAAGGTCCCTTCCAACCCAAAGCATTCTCTGATTCTATTTTCTATGATTCTATGATTAGTTTTAAATATATATGATATGAAGTAAATCTTAATTGTTTCAGCTGAATTCAGCCATGATAATTTGTATGCTGGCAACTTGATTATTGCACTCAGATAACTGAGTAGTTAATTATGAAAGAGTTTGAATCTGATGACCTTTCTTGTAAAGTAAATTATTATAATAATTTATTTATTTGTTAGTGAAATAATGGTTTGATACTTAACTTTGCATCACAGAATAATGGATGACCTTCTGTTACTCTTCAACTTCAAGCTTTGAAGTCAGGATTCAAAACCGATTTATATCTCAGTGGATGTGTTAAAAATAGCTGCATAAGACCATCTTTCAATCAGTATGTTTTCGACCCACTGTCTTATTAGTTCATCTGGCATTTGAAATGGAAGCTGATAATCAAAACTTTACTCTTCTCTTTCTCTTCATAATCTAGTTTATTTAAAATGGTAAAAAGTAGTTTTTTGTTTGTTTGTTTGTTTTAATATTCCTTTCATTATTTGCTCTTAGTAAGAAATAAATAAAAGACTTTCAAATGCCTTTTGTAAAACTAAGTTCCATCTCCTTGTTTGTATTCTTTTCTCATAAATGCTACCAAACAGATGTATATGCTCGTTGTCAGATGTATTTGTCACTGTACAAGCTGTCTCTTGCCAGTTTTTCAGCATGTTGTTAGACATGATTTATTGTGTGTTGTCAGTCCTGTAGTTTCTTTACAAGGAAGTAAATCTGACTACCATTCCTGAATGAAGAAGTCATCCAAATAGTAGTGAAAAGAGTGCAGAATTTATTAGATCATTTATAACTTCATATTTACTCAGTCTTCCAGTTTTCCATTGTTGGAAATTTTGGATGAGAAAAAAAATCCAGTATCACACATTTATATAAATGCTCACATATTCTATTTGTTTTAAATAAAAGACTTATTATTTATTTATTTATTTATTTATTTATTAATGTCCTTTATTACACTGAAAGTTAATCTCCGTGGGATATCAGAGTGCTGAGTTATTGTCCAATTATCTCATCTTAAAACTGTTCACAAGAGATAATACATGGACAGCACATAAATCTTAAGATCATATTCACTGTCACTTCATAAATCCAAATCTGGCAGAATTAATCATCATCATCATAATCTAGTTGCCCATTAACACATCTGCAATGGAAAACTGTGTTTCTTTCACACATGCACATTTACACGTCTCCAACAAACAGGAATAACTCAGTCATGCAGTCAGTGATTAATACTGGATCAATGCCTTATAAAAAAAAGGGAATGTGGTAAATATATGAAAAAAAAAATCCATTTACTTAAAAAATCTTCAGTCCCCATTCCAAGAATTTATCAGCTGTGGCTAAAAATACATCGTGCTGTAAAAGGTCCATTTTCTCTTCAAAGCTTTTCAGTACTTATTATTCAGCAAAGCCAGTCTGTTCCAAAAAGTTTTAAAAAATATTTATAGCTTTCTTGTGTAAAATAACTGTTTTATAACAGGCATTTGCTTATGAAAGAGAATCAGTAGACATTAACACTTATTATTTGTTAACATTCTTTCAAAACTACATTGTACGCTTTCTTAGTTTGTCACAGACTACTGCTTTTTCAGAAGCATACGGGTCTCAAGGTGAAAGCAGCAACAAGCAATACAAATGTCATTTTTACACCTCCAAATATTCATGACTATTTTTTGTAGAGAAGTTCCTGACCTTATAAAAGTTTTATCAAATTAATTTGACATTAATGGTTGCTATTTTCTCCCTTTCTTCTTCAAAAGAAAACTCACAAAGCCTTTTCAAACCTGAACACTCCCATATCCTTTTGAATGTACCCAGCTAGATCTCACTCTACTTGTCTTCTGTTAGAAAGGAAGAAAAAAAAATTGCAGATTTGACACACACTGTCACTTATTCTTGCCTCTTTACTTACTTACTTTATTTATTTATTTTATTTATTATTTATTCATGTCATAGAGCTTAAAAGAACAATACAGCCCTCTTCAAATCTGAGTTCTGCTAATGTATAACAAGAAAATAAAAGTGACTATTGAAGACTCATCCAGGCATTGGCTTATATCAGTTAGAGCTGACATTGCCGTCCCTGGAGAAGCTGTCCTGAAATTTTCCACATACAAGAACCTATCTTTGTTTTTTTTTTCAGAGCAATGGTCATTACTAATCATTCATAGTAAAACATTGCTGAGTGAGTCCTGAGACTGTGATAGCTAATTTGACTCACCTATGTTAAAAATAATGTTAAGAAAATAAATGAAAACCAAACCAAATCAAACCAACTAACAAAACAAACAAAATACTACTTTGGAAATCCTGGATTTGAGAAATGAACGTCATTTCCTTTTGAAAGTAACAATTGTTATTTCCATGAAAAATACCACCAATTTGGCCTAATTTTTAGCTTCCAAAAACATTCTCTTTTTAAAATAATTTCGGAGATACAATAGAGTTTGGTGAGTACATTTGTCAGAGACTTATCTCCTCAGCTAGAACTGTAGGACATGACTCTCTCATCTCCCCGGGTTGCACTGGTGCCTAGAATGAGCCTAAATACACAGAAGTCTAAAATATTAATACGTTGAACATAGCAAAATGTAAAATTCCACACATTTTTATTTGCAATATATGGTATCTAAGTACAATGCTTGGCAAGAGCGGAATGCACATGAAACAAATAACTCCATAAAACTGAGCTGTAAAGGCATATGTCTGAACTAGCCATTAAAAACAGATGAAGGATGGCTTATAAGTTAAAACGAACATGTCTCTTGGATTTCAACATCACGCGTATTCCCACTCCAAATTGGGAGTCACAACTTGAAACACATGCCTTAAGTTAGGAATCTCAGCTAGCTCTTCTTCTTAAAATAAAGTCAGAAGAGACAGTGGCCATGCCTTCTTCTTTGTACACTGACGTTCTATGGACAGAGCATTTATTATGTTCCCACAAAAATCTGTGTGTGATTCTGTCTAAAATGAGTTGAATGAGCAGTTGTCACATCTTCTAAGGAGGACTCTTAAGTCCTTTATGTTGAAACTATTAGAGTTGCATTAAAAATAAGAGTTTTAGTTAGATCATGCTGGAAAAAAAAATGCATCCATTCTATAGACTATTCGGTAAATCCAACAGTGCAAAGTTGTTGCATACTGCTAAGAGCACTTAGTTATTTCATTATTAAACACTATAACATGGTCTTGTGTGCTAACTTATCAGTTGTCTTTAAGTAATCCTGAACACACAAAGTCACTGAGTTTTGACCACTGCCTTGAAAGGAGTCTGAATTTTGTGGAAAGTGCTGACCTGTAAAAGATGTTTCAAAACAAGGGAGAAATTGCATTGCTTGTTTCAACCTCTCAATTTCTGCCAACTTGTTAAAAAAATATACTATCTTTATACAGTTAAAATTGCATTAAGTAGTGTTGTGCAGCTGTTTTCCTTAGATGAGTCCAAGAAGGCTTCATTCATAACATCCCAAGAAGTCAATGAAAATGAATTTTCAAAGGGACAAATTAGGTAAACAAATAGCACTTCATAGAAGCCCCTACTAAAGCAGTCATAAATTAGTCTTATAGCCTAGGTGTCTTCTAAGAATCTCTGGTCTCAGCTGAGAACAAACAAACAAACAAACAAACAAACAAAAAACAAACACTTTCATTCCTTTTGATCTAGTTGTGAATATTTCGGATTTTGAATACTTTATAACTTTCCTGCATACAAAACAACATGACTTCATATATTTAAAAGGACTTGTCAGATCTGATATTGTTATTTTAAAAGCTTCCAGATATGTTTTTTGAAGTTTTATGAAGTTAACTTAAAAGACTGCCAGCAACAAGATAATGAGCTTCATTCATTTAATCTTAGGAAATGAAAAGAAGCTGGAATATATTTTCATGAGTGTCAAATATAAATATAGTATCCAAATTCACATATGCAATCACAATGGCTTTGGAAAAATTATAGAAAAAAATATGCATGACAACAGTGACTCGAGTGGCAAGTGTATGGCAAATGCTAGTGAAATAGTCTTTTTGATATTCAGAGACAAGGAGCTTACAAACGGATGATTGACTGGAGACTGGAGCTTGGCAGCATACACAGTACTGACAAAAAGTTCTCTGATGTGTGTCTACATTATTTTGTAAATTGTTTCAGAAGGAAGAAGGAACAAAAGCTGAAACTGCATTTTTTTCTGGGCATATTAATGAGTTTCTGAAGACACAAAATATGTGACATTAAGCTTTCACTGAACTCAGTTGTGTAATTTATGCACACCTGCTACATTTCTCTCCTATTGGAAAAACACAGACCTTTTTCAAGTTTAAATATGCATTTATGCTTCGATATCA
The DNA here is from genome assembly GCF_964034855.1 of Anser brachyrhynchus. Lineage (NCBI taxonomy): Eukaryota > Metazoa > Chordata > Aves > Anseriformes > Anatidae > Anser > Anser brachyrhynchus. The sequence continues at coordinate 33,826,646 of NC_137697.1, forward strand.
ATGCAGTTATATTGACCTATACATGTTGAATATCTGACCTATGGTCACATGGTCACATATGACTACATACACTCTTTTAGGAAATAAGCACCAATAACTGAGTGTTTCTCAAATCTGTTTATTTCCCTCACTCACAGGTATGCAAACACGTATATTTGCATAGAAACACATATTTCTATGCAAACACGTGTTTGCTGTTTCCCAAGAATTATTTGTTTTTTTTTTTTTGGGGTGGGGGGAGAGGAGGGGGGAGGAAGAGTTTTCAAGACATTACATTTTTTTATAGCAGAAGATGAAAAAAAAACAAAAAAACCTGATCCATAGCACTTTGAATCCAAACAGTGACTTTAAAAATCTCTTACACTTGATACTAAAGTCAAGAAAATTTTATTTTATTTTATTTTATTTTATTTTATTTTATTTTATTTTATTTTATTTTATTTTATTTTATTTTATTTTATTTTATTTTATTTTATTTATTTCATTTTATTTCATTTCATTTCATTTTTTTAATTTAATTTAATTTAATTTAATTTTTATTTTATATTATTTTATTTTAATTTTTTTTGTTAAAAAAAAGGAGTTTTTTTGTTTAAAAAACAAAAGACTTGAAACAAAGGAAGAGTGTTTACAAAGACTGGAAGAAAGCTAAATAAAAGTCTCTCAGTTCCTGAGACAGTCTTATAGTCTGTAAAGAAACTGAGAAAAGATCTGCACAGATTTGCCTTCTACAAGATACCTTCCATAGAACCCTTTGACAGCCACCCTCAGGGAAAGGGACAAAAGTACTGAAGTATGCCAGGACCTTAATACCACTGTACCTACTTATAATGCTGGGGAGCCAGACTGTGATTTATGCTTTGCACTGCTATTTTATCAAATTATATTGATGAAGATGTGAATATTGGCTGCTGGCATTGGTTTAAAAAAACAAAACAAAACAAAACAAAAAACAGATAAATCAGGAGTACTTGCACTACTGATGGCAAGGTTATTCAGGTACTGCATACATAAATACGGAAAAAAAAAATAAATAAAAAAATAAGAAGTCAGAAAGAAGTCACCTCATCTTCCACACACACTATCCTAGCTAAAAATAACACAATAGGAGGAACAATAAGATATGCAGTGCTTCAATAAAAATCACCAACGGAACAAAGGAGT
>NC_137697.1:33828009-33868009 GCF_964034855.1 Anser brachyrhynchus
TAATCAGCAGTGGAATAATAATGAGAGGTAGGCTTCTCATTTTCCTTAGAACAGTCTTAGATCTTCAGAAATAGTAGTTCAGGTATGTACTCTAAGTGAACAGATTAAAACTCTGACTGCCATATAATGGACAGCTTATCTTTTATTACCAAATTATTTACATTTTATGCAAAGGTATACTCTAAAGCAAACATGAAGATTACTACAAGGCCAGCAACCCTAAAAAGTCTTCACAAACATTGTACACTCCACAGAAACATAACAGCTTCAGCTAAGCAATGTTCCAAGCACACATCTGCTAATAAACCCTGTAAATTTTAGTGATTAGCTCTCTCTTTTATTCTACTGAAAACAAAAACAACGACAACAAAAAAAAAACACAAAACAAACAAACAAACATTAACATCCCTTTTTGGTAGTTTTGACTTACTTCCAGGTTTAAATGGAAATATTTTTTTCTTGGTCTACATTTTCTTTCCCCTCCAAATCCCGCTTATTTTAGAGGATAGGATACATCTTGTTCTATGTATAACTAGAAATTTTCTTGGCCTGTTTCACTTATTCTTGCTTGGTTTCATGAATCTCTGTCAATGGAAAAAAGCTGAATCAAAGACTGAGTCTGCATACTGAAATCACAGATTTCTTATGAAGCAGAAATTGTTGACCAGACATTTTTACCCTGTTGCACAGGGACACCCAGGATCACTAATGTTGTCTTTGAACCATAAGCTTTTTGGGCTCTATTCTTCCCAACAGCCTCAACAGTTATCAGAAATACATGAACAGGTGGACATAATAGATTCAAGATTTCTAGGAAGTGTTTTCCAGGCAGATGTATGATAGTCTTACTCCTCTGTGTAGACCACTATCATGTTATCCTCCACTGGTATCAGTAGTAGAAGGAGATTAATTTGAAAGTGGTAAGATGAATTATTCTGTCCAAAACCAAACATTTCCACATTCCTATGTCTCAACTGCACTACAGGCAATCATCTGGTTTTGGATTTACTAACCACTTTATCTTCCATAACAGCTTCAGGTACATCTTCTTTCACCCCAGCTGAGATGTTCTAATACTATCATTGAGATAGTTTGTTGTTTTTATTGTTGTTTTTTTTTAAGAGCATAAAACATATTTAAGAAAACCTACAGAGGAAGGCTCCATAGCCACATGTCCTGTGGGAAAAGATTTTGTTCCCATCGTCAGCACGTCTAGCTCAACAAGAGATCTAGAAACCTCTCAACTGTTAATCAGTTTTATCTGGCTCATAGATGCCCAGGTTGTACTCACACATATACATGCCCAAAAGGAATATGTCTTGTACCTACCAGAAAGAGTTAAACACTACTTAAGCTGTTCTGAATGAAATTCTGGGGAAAATAAATAAATAAATAAATAAATAAATAATAATAATAATAAAAGCAGCAGGCTTAAAGGAAAATAACAAAGTGCTTGCTGATACTAGAAAAAGGACTGTTTTTGCTAATTCAATCTCTGGTTAATGCATGAAAGTCACTGAGGGAATGATTTGGGAAAAGTTGTGCACAGTCATCTTTGGATTTTAAAGTGAAAGCAAGAGGGAAATTGCATGTTTTGCTGCATGAATAATTTTCCTCCTTTTAATATAATGATTTCTGAGGCCTTAGATTGTCAGAAAAACTTATTAAAATTTATCACTGAGAAATCTTTAAACATTGCTGGAATATCACTCAGTATTACCGCGATATCAGCCACTTAATATAATCTTGGTATTATTTGTTTATAGGGATTTATCTGTTTATTATTTGTTTTCATTAAGTCATATCCTAAAAAAGTCATAGAGAATCTAAGGGGAATTGTTCCTTATGACTAAAGAAAAGGAGACAGCCCAGAAAGTCAAAAGGAAAGCAAGCTAGGAATACGTATTTTTCAAATGGTTATGGTGATCATTTTGTATTCATACTCTAATGAGACAATTACTAAAAGACAGAATGGACAGGGACAATATGCCTGTCTCTCTGTTTTCTCACACATCAAAAAAAAAGAGCATTTCCCATTGCATATGAGTGTGCACACACACACACACACACATAACATCATCTGTTTGACCAGCCCTGAAGTGATTTAAAATACCACAGCTGCAGTCAAGTGCTAATAGTGCCGCTAATCCCTCAGCCATCTTTCAGATACTACATATATGTCAAAAGCATAACTGCATGAGGCAAAATTGTGCAATACCATATTAGGAAGGAGACCTGCAGAAGATGGAAGGAAAAAAAAAAAAAGTTGAATTCTGTGTACACTTAGTTCCAGTCAGCGTTAAAAATTGACTTGAATTCTATTCATGACAAGTGCAGTACCTAATCTGCTGAGAACAGAGAGTATATATAGGCTATTCAAGCCTGAAATGGAACATCTATACAGGTACATAGCATCAGGTATGTCCTCACAGGGATTATGGAAGTACAAAAAGAGAACATCTTTGTCTACCTGAAAAGAGCCCATATAACCCAGAAAGCATTGGAAAAGCTTTCTGTATTGCAGTTTGATTTGTGGAACTATTCACAGAAAGGACTAGAGTAGGACTAATACTGTAAGTGTGGATCCAACCTCGATATTATGATCAAAGAAAACAAAATCTGATTCTGGCTCATGATTGAAGGTGTGACACTGAAATTTTTGATATTTTTCCACTTTCTTGTACTTCATAGTCACAGCAACATTATTTTCAGAGAGAAAGGCTGCATCAAGGGAATGAATAAGCTAAAGCTGTTCCTGAACTTTGTTAAACTCTCTGTTCTTTTGCAGTCTCCTACAGCATCAACATTACCAAGGCAGTTTCTAGAGCCGTTGACAAAGAGAAGTATACAAACAGTGTATCTCTAATTCACCATTGTGCCAATAATTTCTTAGTGACTTTCTTCCCTTTGAGAATACTGTTAACAATCTGCTTCTGTGTATTGATCACTGACCATGTAGCAGCTTTGGGTTTCTTGCTTTCCTTTTCCCTTGGTTTAGTTAGTTAAAAAAAGACAGTTATGGAAGGATATAAATATGCTCACTTAATACATGAATGCTAGCAAACTACAGAAGAGTATTTAGGGAAGATAATGTGTCAGATACAAAAAACAAACAATTGATTTCATTATAAGGGAAGTATTTGGATTTTTCAGAAGTCATAAGCTATATGTTATTGGATGTCTGCATAAAGGCTTCTTTGTCTTAATGTGATTGACCAGACATTTAACCCTAAAGCAATATTTTGCTACAGTAAATTATTTTCATTGTCCTAAAGATAATATAAAGACATTTCTGACAATGATGTATCCCCACTAGAAGCAGAGGAAATAAGTGCCTGGCAGCATCTATGATTTGGTAAGCAGACTTTCGTGTTACATCTGGCTCCTGCTTAGACCGCAATGAACACATTGTCATACTCCTGTAACAGTAATTATTGTAACCTATGAGCTCTAGTATAAATAATGGCAGGCTTTGGTCAAATATGTTTATATCTTCTAATAATTTGAAAAATGCTGGTTTATGTCAATATATGCTCCAATACTGTAACCACCATAATTATTCTGGAGTCTGGTAAGTTTTGACCCCACCGGTGTATTACTATTAATACTGTGTTTCAAAAGTGGTATAGGCAGGGCATGGCACTGTGGATGGATGTCTGTATTTGCATATGTAACTCTTTTTAAGTATCATACTACGTGTGAACTCCACAGACGCAGAAGAATATGAAGAGTGACCATATCGTACACCCTCTCCAGTAATTCTGAATGGATCAATATGCATTAAAATGTAAGCTAAAGATGGTTGTGTTCTGAATGAAAGGAAAATTTAGACTGACTCACCTTACACAAACTGAAGTGTCTCCTTTGACATAAATGTTAAACAATTTTCACTCTCATTTAGATGTCTAGTTTCTTTCCACCAGGGAATTAAAGCGCTGAGCCTTAGTGGTAATCTGGCAGGACTTCAATTAAGGGAAAAAATAAATCCCTTTGTACCTTCTGTCCTGTTAACACATATTGTGCCTATGTGTTGTATGGGATTTATATGGCAAGGTTTTGGTAGCAGTGGGGTTTGCAGGGGTGGCCTCTATGAGAAGAATCCAGCAGCTGCCCCATGTAAGACCAGAGCCAGCTCCAGCTGACTCCAAAAGAAACATGCTGCTGGCCAGAGCTGAGCCAGTAGTCAACGCTGGTTGGACCTCTGGGAGAGCAGATTTAAGATGGGGGAAAAAAAAAAAAAAAAAGCAGCTGGAAGAGGGAAGTGAGCGCATGAGAGAAAAACTGCCCTGTACACCTCAAGATCAGTGCAGAAAGAGAGCAGGAGGTGCTCCATGTGCCGAAGCAGCAGTTTCCCTGTGGCCTGTGGAGAGGCCCCTGGTGGAGCAGGCTGTCTCCTTGCAGCCCCTGGGTCCCACAGTGGAGCAGATCTCCACGCTGCAGTCCGTGGAGGAGCCCCCGGTGGAGCAGGTGGTTGTGGCCTGGAGGAAGCTGCAGAGCATAGAGAGCCCCACAGCAGCAGGGCCCAGGCTGGAGCTGCAGCGCATGGGGAAATGAGGCAATTGCTCCAGGGCAGACACCTTCTGCAGCAGAGTGGGTGTGCACTTTCTTGCATCGAGGAACCCTGAGGCAGCTCAAGGAGCCTGCAGGAGCTGGCAGCCCTCGCAAGAGCCAGGAGTGCCCCCCACCTCCCTCCCCCACACTTGTACAAAGGCAGCCCCTAAGGAGTGCGAGGTCCCAGGAGCTCAGTCAGGTGGTGGTGTGGCAGTGCTTATAGCAAGGGTGAGCAGGGAGGGCATAGGGCCAGTCACTTTGTATTCTGGGAGCAACAGAGGAAATGCCTTCTCCTAAACAGAAATGATGGCCGCCTGCTGAGCCTGACAGTCTGAGGCTGAAACCGAGACAGAGGGGCTGTTACCTCCCCAGGCAGATGCCTACACCCAAACAGACCTCCTGAGGATCAAAAGAGCAGCCCAGACCCACAGTTCCAGGGAACTCCAATTTCTAGAAGTTCCCATAAGCCCTGAAGGCCTGGAGGCCCAGCTGGATGAACGTTTCAAACAGGTGACTCTGTTACAAGAGGAGCTCCTAACATAGCATCCAGGAACCTGATAGGGAGATTGATAAATGGTATTATGCACTGACATGAGCAAAGCAACAGTTCTGCCTTAAGTCCTGCGAAGGGGAAGGTAAGCAAGCTTCCAGTCTTGAGTGAACACATTTGAAAGACTCACAGGACAAAGGAGGAGAGCGGACCTTTGCCTCTGCTCAGAGATCTACAATCTTGGACACACTTTTGAGAGACTGGGCATTTTGACACCAGATGGAGCACAGCTGACCAGGTGGGGCATGACTGTTCTAGGCAGTAAGTTGGCTGGGCTTCTCAGGAGGGTTTTAAACTAGATGATGTGGTGGAAGGGGATGTACCTCTGAGTGAAGGAAGCAAACCTGAGAGCACTGTCACTTTAAGAAACAACAAGGAAATACTTGTGAACCTTTCCAAAGCAATCAGGAAGGGTCTTCTACAAAAGTGAGGCAACCAATAGCCCAGCTGAAGTGCCCCTACATCAATGCACGCAGCATGGGAAACAAGTAGGAGGAGTTGGAAACCATGGTGCAATTGGACAAATGTGACTTGATTGCTATCACATAAACGTGGTGGGATGGATCACACAACTGGACTACTGGAATAGAGGGCTACGAGACTTCAGAAGAGATAGGCAGGGAAGGATGGAGGGGATATTGCCCTCTGTCTTAGGGAAGCAATTGATTGTGAAGAGATGCCTCTGAGAAACAAACATGGACGAGTTGAGAGTTTGTGGGTGAAAGTTAAGGACCACACCAATAAAGGACGCCTTGTGGTTGGGGTCTACTACAGGCCACCTGATCAAGGGAAGTCTGTTCATTAGGCCTTCTTACTTCAGCTACAAGAAGCATAATGCTCACACACTCTCATCCTGATGGGGGACTTCAATCACCTGTATGTCTTCTGGAAAAGCTATACAGCAGGCTGTAAGCAATCCAGGAGATTCCTAGAATGCACTGAGGATAAATTCCTGGTCCAGGTATTAGACAAACCAACCAGAGGAGAAGTGTTACTGGAACTGGTGCTCACCAATACAGATGAACTCATTAAAGAAGTGCAGATTGGAGGCAATCTGGGCAGCAGTGACTATGCGCTGGTTGAGTTTGTGATATCAAGGAATATGGGCCTGATGAAGAGCAAAGTCAGGACCCTGAACTTCTGATGAGCGAACTTCAAGCTATTTAAAGACCTAGGGGATGAGATCCCCTGGAACACTTTCTTCAGGGACAAAGGAGCTGAACAGAGCTGGCAACTCTTTAAGGTTATTTTCCTTAAAGCACAAGAACTTCCATCACCCTCTGTAAGAAAGCAAGCAAAGAGGGCAGAAAAATGGAATGGCTGAGCAAGGACCTTGTCCTGGTTCCAGTTAGGACAGAGTTAATTTTTCCTCATAGTAGCTGGTAGGGTGCTATGTTTTGGATTAGGATGAGAAGAGCGCTGATAACATGCCGATGTTTTAATTGTTGCAGAGCAGTGTTTACACCAGGCTAAGGACTTTTCGGCTTCTCACTCTGTCCTGCCAGCGAGCAGGCTAGGGGTGCAGCAGGAGCTGGGAGGGGACAGACCCAGGACAGCTGACCCAAACTGGCCAAAGGGGTATTCCATACCATCTGACGTCATGCTAAACAATATATAGGGGTGGCTGGCCGGGGTGGGGGGCCGGCTGCTCGGGGATAGGCTGGGCATCGGTCAGCGGGTAGTGAGCAATTGCATTGTGCATCACTTGTTTTCTTACACATTATTATTATTAATACTATTATCATTATCACTATTATTATTATTATTATTATTGTTATTATTATATTCCTGTCTTAATAAACTGTCTTTATCTCAACTCACCGGCTTCACTTTCCTGTTTCTCTCCCCCATCCCAGAGGGGAGGGGGGAGGGTGAGCGAAAGGACTGTTGTGGTTTAACCCGGCTGGGATGGAAAAAATCACTTTCACTGGGAAAGTGAAGCCAGTGAGTTGAGATAAAGACAGTTTATTAAGACAGGAATGTAATAATGTGTAAGAAAATGTAATAATGTGTAATCTGGTCTCCAAAGTAGAGAGATATAGGTTTGAAGGGTGGACCATTCAGTAAATGACAAGTTGGCTTGAAAGTTGTACCCAGAAAGTGGTGGTCAATGGCTCTATGTCCAAGTGGAGGCTGGTGATGAGTTATGTTCCTCGGGGGTCTGTCCTGGGACTAGTACTGTTTAATATCTTTATCAGTGACATAGTGGGATCGAGTGCACCCTCAGCAAGTTTGCAGATGCCAGTAAGCTGTCTGGTGCAGTTGATACAACAGAAAGAAGGGAAGCCATAGAAAGGGGCCTGGACAAGCTTGAGAAGTGGGTCCATGTGGGTCCATGTGAACCTAATGAGGTTCAACAAGTCTAAGTGCAAGATGTTGCATCTGGGTCAGGACAATTCCAGGCATGGGTACAGACTGGGAGAAGAACTCATTGAGAGCAGCCCTGCAGAGAAAGACTTGGGAGTTCTAGTGGATGAAAAACTTGACATGAGCCAGCAGTGTGAGCTTGCAGCCCAGAAGGCCAACTGCATCCTAGGCTGCTTCAACAGAGGAGTTGCCAGGATGGGTGGTGGGGGGGAATGTGTTTTTAGTTTGCTTTTAGTTTCTCTCTGTTCTAGTCTGTTAGTAATAGGCAATAAATTATTTTAATTTCCCTGTGCTCTGTCTGTTTTGCCCATGATGATAACTGGTGAATGATCTCCCTGTACTTATTTCAACCCTTGAGCCCTTCCCATTTTATTTTCTCCCTTTTTTCCTTTGAGGAGGGTAAGTGAGAGAGTGGTTGTGGTGGAGTTCAGCAGCACAACAGGGTAAAGCCTCCACATGTGTTCATATCATTCCCTTCTAGGAATGATTTCTGTAGGAGCAGAAGAAATTTGGGGAGGTTCTGAACAACCATCAGTCCTAGGACCTCCATGTGTTGTTGCAGAATTAAGCCCAATCGTATTACAGAGGAAAAAGGATGTAAACCTTTAAGTAATAGAGTCATTTTATTTACTGCAGTGTGGAGTCATGCACAGCTGTTTGTTGTTCCTGTAGCCATAACAGTTAAAAAAAAAAATAATAATAATTGAAGCATCATTTTGTTCTCCAGCATCTCCAGCCGGCCTTGTGGTCACATAGCTGTCCCATTAGCTATAGCTGATATAGGTTACATACATATCAAGTAGGACAAGTAAAGCTTTCTGTGTAAATGCAACTCATATATTTCAGTTTTCTAATTATCCCAAAGGAAAGTTGGTGAAGATGGCAGCAGAGTGGGAAAAACAAATGACCATGTATCATTAAGGTGAGCTGGCTGAAATATCAGAGAAGAGAAAACATCACAGTAATTCAGACCTAAATTCAATCTCAGACTACCTATAGTCTTCAAATGAAGCTGTTACCTTGAGGTTCTCTTTCAGCCTCGTCTGTCCTCACTGGGAAAATGAAATGAAATATAAAGTTACTCATTGTCATATTTGTCTCCCTATTCTTCCTTCTCGTTCTCTTATTCAAAGAATTTTTATTTATCTATTTATTTATTTATTTATTTATTTATTTTAGGGTTTCTGACTCATGGGAGCTCTGCCACTGAGGAAAGAATAATGATCCTATATGGAAATTTTCTCTCCTACAGCTACTGCTTTAGGTAATATTCAACAGGATGCAAGAGACAAAACTGCAGCATTTTTGCCACTTTTAGTGTTCACTAATCAGGTCCTTACTCTACTGTCCCAAAACTCAAAATATATGTTTTTTGAAAAAGAAAGCAGGAAAAAAAAAAAAAGAAAAGAAAAGTTAAAGGCACTTCAAAAAACTCTGATAAAAAGTTGTGTAAAACAAATAGAGCTGTTGTACCAAGTTGGTATGTAAAAGAAGAGCTGAAGTAAGAAAGCTACTTAAAAATATAAATAATGATAGAAAAGTATATTGAACTATAAGAAAAACCACTAATTCAACATTGCAGAAGTGCATCAAAGGCATTTTTGTTTGTTTGTTTGGTTGGTTTTATTTTTAATTTGTTTTGTCTTTGTTTTCTAGAAAGAGGAACACTCCATTTCACATGAAGCATTACTGCACAAGAGCTAGACAAAAAGTATTAAAATTTATCAAAAAAAGTACTAAAAGTACAAAAAAGTACTTAAAATTTAACAAAACTTTCTTAAAAAAATTATAATAATGTATGACAGATTTTCAGTGATTTAAAACAATGGATCAGTAGCCTTATTCTAGCTTACTTTCCAAACAGAAATATAACACACATTCCATGTAAACATTGAACACTCACCTGACTACTATCCAGATTTTCAGTCTTTGCAATATCTCTAAAAACTGTCTCTCAAGCAAAAGCTATTCCCCAGATCAGTTTGGCAAATTATTTCAATAGATACTGAACATATAAGCATAACATACTTGTCAATAATTTCCTATAAGTAAAAATTTAAAAAAGCAAAGTACATGGTTTTGCTAAAATATAGCTGGATCTGAAAAAAATGTTTATAACATTAGTAAAGTGTAAGCAAAATCTGTATCTGAATGTTCTCGATATGATAATGTTCCCATTAAAAACTTGAGTTTTTCTGTAAATTCACTTTTTAATCTATGTTTAAGAATTTAACTGAGAACTAGTAATCTCTAAGCGTATAGTTTAAGACACAGAAAAAAATATAGCCAGACAATGGTCCTCTACCTAATTTATGGAAAAAAAAAAGTTTATTAATTTACTGCTTAATCTGTTATGGAATCTTGCTCTACACAAGAATATAAAGATGGTTGGTAGCAATCATGGTCACAGACTAATAGTATCATAATATGGTTTGGGCTGTAAGGGACCTTAAAAATCATTTATTTCCACCCTCCCTGCCTTGGCAGAGGCACTTTCCACAAGACCAGGTTGCCAGAAAATCCATGAAACCTGGTCTGCTAGGTACACGTTTGGCACGGAAAAACAAAACAAAACAAAACAAAAAAACCACAACACCTTCCTGTTGAAATATTAGCATGGAGATGACAAGTTTACTATCTGGTTGAGGGAAGGTAGGTAATATTAGCAACAAAGACAGACATCCCATGTATAACCAGTTGCTGTAAATGAACTGTCTCTGGACAATTCATTGAATTCTTTGGTGTCTTTGAATTTGTTTTGGTTAATTTTTACAATGTTTGTCTATTTCAGCTGCAATATTACTTTTCGTGAGTGATAGTGGATGGAACCATATTCTTATGCAGTCGTTTGTGATTCAAAAAAAATCACAACGTGTCTTTAAGACAGTTAAGGAAGAGAATTGGAACCCATGCAGCTCTATGGGCTTGTGATCTTCTTTCCAGCTATTTTACTAACAATTGAGTAAGGCCCTGAACAGTCAGATCTCATGTGGCCTTGGTCTGAGTGGAACATTAGACAAAATGACTTAGGTCTCATCCAACCTAGCTTTCTTTATGGCTATATAATTCTGGGGAACAATTAAAAATATTTGAATTTAGCTTCTTTCCTCTGGGACACCACACAAACCCTTTTACTTATGGAGGCCTTATGTCATTATTCGTTAAGCTACCACAACTGCTAAGATCTGGGAGGGTATATGAACTTTAGGATTCTGGGTCTGGAGTTTCCCAGAGAAACAAAAACTCTCACAGTCAGATTTGAAGTTCCCTTCGGAATTCACCTGCTTTGATAAATTGTTTAAAGGTCAAAGGCAATTTAAATATTACGCAGATTCAGGCAGATTAAAACACCAAGATATGTAGGGGAATTCAAAAGTGTAATGAAAAGTCAGAAAACAGTACTATACAAATTGTTTTAACGCTTAAGAGTCAGAACTCATCTTTAGAGGAATTAATCAGATGATTTCAGACCTTCCATAGCAGCAGATAGAGTTGACAGTTCTTAATGGTAGTATTAGCTTAGTCTGTAAACCTTAAACTTAAACTGGATCCCTTTAAGGTTGCAATCAAATTATATTTTATATGGTCTGCAGTCAACCCCTTACATAATAGGTGCCTTTAATGGCACTAAATGTGCCATACAGATTCACTGCACAGGTCTGTTTCCTAGCAGCCTAGGAAAAAAGCAATGCAGTTAATTTTCTTGGTCATGTGGTCAGCTCAGCATTACGAACAAAACCCAAACCGCAGTTGTTAAATGAAATCATCTTGCCTAAGTCATTAAGTCCTTTTGAAAGTTACAGGCAAATAATTTGAGGAGAATCTGGAGCTACTGCCATCCTGTTATTGAGCTGATGAGACTTTATTGGCCCAATCATTAGCAAGAGAAGGATTTCAAGATGAGTCAGCACTCAGGATGATGTCCAGGTTTAATACCAGGGTTGTACCCTTCATGGACAGATAGATTGCTTAGAAGAAGTATGACATTTCTTAACATTAAGAATAAAATATGCTAAAAATATTTATATTAATGAATGTGCTCATCATTCAGCACTTTTAATAATTAAGCCACTTTAGTCACTTGGACATAGACATGAGTCTAACTTAAAGCATTTGCTTTTGAGAAAGTATTAAAAAGAAAGACTGAAAGTGTATTCTTACCGAAGGGAAAGCATCACAGCATCACATTTCCCATCTGCCACCATTTTATTTTCACTTGCAGTGCTAAAGGAAAGGAAAGAAACTGTTAAAATGTTAACTATTTTTAGTGGGTCAGTGGTTTAAGAAGGAGAAAACTGTAGCCTGAATCTGTGTTGAAGACAGATAGGGCACTTCAAAACAAAACAAACAAACAAACAAAAAGATATTTGAAAAAAAAAAAAAAAGAAAGAAAGAAAGTAAAAATATTGTAGCTTTACAGTGCAATTCCCCTTTGGTTTGTAAGCATTTGCCTCCTGAGATTTGCATTCCAGATTATATCATTGAGAGTCAAGATTTAGTTTTAATTTTAAAGACCTAATCTGTGAGTATAAAAGATAATTCAGTTCTTATGTGCTGAAGAACTTATAGTTTAGCGAATTTTATTGACCATTTATTAAATTCTCAATCTACCTTAAGAAGACTTTCCTTGTACAGCTAGTTTTAGACAGTGGGAAGCACAGCTACAACAAACTCATTAGAGTCACAAAGATCCTCAATACTTTCTGAAGCACAGAAGATACATTTCCTTTTAAAATAAGCTCAGGATAACTTCCCTAAGTGTAGCAGGATGAAAATACTGATCCTAGTCTATTTTTTGACATGCTAGGAAATATCTGAAACAGCTAAGGGTAAACTAAAGTCTGCTTCCTCAAACCAGAATCAAGTCTTGTTATTTCTTGTTTATTCATCTCTGAAATGTTTGGTTCAGCAATGGCAAGACAACACTGTATGGAACGTGCATCATTCTGACACAGAAGTCTGCTGTCCTAATAAACCATGTATGAACAGTATTCAAGCTCTGCCAATTCTATCCTAGATCTGTGTAAATCCAGAAGGACAGGACAGGTGGTTAAGAACGTATGCATAATTCCTGGAGTTCAATTCATATCAATTAGAAGTCCTTTTAGTAAATGTAGGCAGACAAAAAAAGTTATCAAAGGACTTTTGCTAAAGTCAAAAGTAGTCTAAGCTCCCAAATCTAATCTTGCTGTTGTTGCTTCTCATGTGTCTTAACTATAAGTGCTTTCGATATATAATTATTTCTTAAAGGCAGTACTGGAAAGTTAGCATTTTCTGTATCTGTGTTTAAATTTCAAATTCTTTTATGGCTTCTTTATTTGAATGGAAAAAACAAACAAACAAACAAAAGTTCTTATACAGCGTATGCTTGTGCACGCTTTTTAAATAGTGCTACTTTTTTTTTTTTTTTTTTTTTAGGGGAAATCTTTATTTTACTAATTCAGATGCTATGGAAAAAGATCTGCCCCTGTGGTGCCAGGTGGGCTGGGAGAGATTGTGTTAGTGCAAATGTATTTTGCATTAACATGTCATCAAAGAATTCAAGAGGAAAGAAGCAATTTATTTTAAGTGTCCAAGAACACCTATGGAGAAACATATGACATCTCTGAATACCAAATGAAATCATTATGATCAGTGATACTCTAATGAATACCAAATGAATCTATAATGAGAGGACTCTAAGCATTATTTTGATCAATTATGTTATGATACTGTGGGAGTATACCAACAACTATTCATAGGCTGTGAGCTCTACTCTGACTTTTAACTATATAATTAACAGTACCATAATAATTAATTTTCCCCATAATGTAAGAGAGGTGCAAAAATTACTTTATTATACCAGAATTCAATAATTCCTTTATTGTTGGCAATCATTCACTTGCTCAGAAATATAGGCCTTCCAAATAAAGAAATAAAAGGTAAAATAGCATAAACTATAATACTGTAATACTTCTATCAGAAGATACCAGGGTATTTTCCATGGTATATTGACACTAGGATTGAAAAGAAAGTTTTGCCCAGATAGTGAAATAATAAATGGCATATTGCACACACCTTTGTCACCTGCAAAATTCAGCATCAGTCCCTCACTAGAAATAAAACAGATAAGTTTTATTCTTCTTTAAGCAAGATGAGTGTTCTTTACGTGTGCTGTTTGTATTGCCTCCACTAAATTCCTTGACAACATAGAATGTAAACAAGCAAAAGCTATACATCTAACTCAGACTTACAAATACATTTTTTTCATAACTCTTGAACTATTGACATTACAAAAACCAAACCCATATCCCAATATAATAACAGAATGCCAGCTATGTAGTTAAAGAAATCACTTACTTTTCCAGTTGTGCCATGAACAGCATAGCAAATGAAAAGACAATATATGAGTTGTTGTTGCTAGAATTAACAGAGGACCTTTTTCTTTCTAGTGGAATTACCTCAAATTATATTTAATTCTTTCTTAAAATAAAGAGGAAAGTCACCTTTTATATCATTATTTATACAGAGCTGACACTTAAATTCATGGTTCTGAATATCTCCAACATCTACTGACTTGGTTTATGCTTGAATACTACATGCATCTTAAACCTGGACTCTTCCAAAAGTTAAGGAGAAAAGCCCTATAAATGGAACTTTTTTACAGAAAGACTTAGCAGCACAATTTAGGTGCATTTGAAAAGGAAGGGAGTAGAGGGAAGAAGGTGAGCACTTTGGCATTATCCATATCAGTAGGCTTACTATTGCAGCAAAGCCAGAAACAGTAGAGTCAGTGTATCACTAAGGACCATCTGGTAGGGTAGCATTGTAGCAAAGATTATTCAAGATTATTCAAATCAGTCTTTCAACAAACTCACATAATCAAGAACAAATTTAGCTTATGCTCTTCTGTTCATCTTGAAAGTTTATCACTAAAAATTTGACTACCTGTGTCTCTGAAAAAAATTGTCACTAAATCTGTGTCTTTGAAACAAGCTTTATATCAATGATATCAATCACTTGATATTCAAGTGTTCAAGGCAAGGTTGGATGAATGGGTCTTTGATCAACCTGGTCCAATGGAAGGTGTCCCTGCCCATGGCAGGGGGATTGGAACTACACAGATTCACACACAGATTTCTCTAGGTTGGAAGAGACCTCAAGATCATCGAGTCCAACCTCCGACCTAACACTAAGTACTCCACTAAACCATATCCCTAAGCTCTACATCTAAACGTCTTTTAAAGACCTCCAGGGATGGTGACGCCACCACCTCCCTGGGCAGCCCGTTCCAATGCTTAATAACCCTTTCGGTAAAGAAGTACTTCCTAACATCCAACCTAAAACTCCCCTGTCGCAACTTTAGCCCATTCCCCCTCGTCCTGTCACTAGGCACGTGGGAGAATAGACCAACCCCCACCTCTCTACAGCCTCCTTTCAGGTAACTGTAGAGAGCGATGAGGTCGCCCCTGAGCCTCCTCTTCTCCAGGCTGAACAAGCCCAGCTCCCTCAGCCGCTCCTCGTAAGACTTGTTCTCCAGACCCCTCACCAGCTTGGTCGCCCTTCTCTGGACTCGCTCGAGCACGTCCATGTCCTTCCTGTAGCGAGGGGCCCAAAACTGAACACAGTACTCGAGGTGCGGCCTCACCAGAGCCGAGTACAGGGGCACAATCACTTCCCTCGACCTGCTGGCCACACTGCTTCTTATACAGGCCAGGATGCCGTTGGCCTTCTTGGCCACCTGAGCACACTGCTGGCTCATATTCAGCCGACTATCCACCAATACTCCCAGGTCCTTCTCGGCCAGGCAGCTTTCCAGCCACTCATCTCCCAGCCTGTAGCTCTGCTTGGGGTTGTTGCACCCCAGGTGCAGGACCCGGCACTTGGCCTTGTTGAACTTCATGCAGTTGACCTCAGCCCATCGCTCCAGCCTATCCAGATCCTCCTGCAGAGCCTTCCTGCCCTCGAGCAGATCGACACACGCACTTAGCTTGGTGTCGTCTGCAAACTTACTGAGGGTGCACTGGACGCCCTCATCCAGATCATCAATAAAGATATTAAAGAGGACCGGCCCCAGTACCGAGCCCTGGGGGACTCCACTAGTGACCGGCCTCCAACCAGATTTGACTCCATTCACCACAACTCTCTGGGCCCGGCCATCCAGCCAGTTTCTAACCCAGCGAAGCGTACGCCAGTCCAAGCCCCGAGCAGCCAGTTTCTCGAGGAGAATGTTGTGGGGAACGGTGTCAAAAGCCTTACTGAGGTCAAGGTAGACCACGTCCACAGCCTTTCCCTCATCCACCAAGCGCGTCACTTGGTCATAGAAGGAGATCAGGTTCGTCAAGCAGGACCTGCCTTTCATAAACCCATGCTGACTGGGCCTGATCGCCTGCTTGCCCTGCAAGTGCCGCGTGATGACCCTCAAGATAATCTGCTCCATGAGCTTCCCCGGCACTGAGGTCAAACTGACAGGCCTATAGTTCCCCGGGTCTGCCCTCCGGCCCTTCTTATAGATGGGCATCACATTGGCTAGCCGCCAGTCAACCGGGACCTCCCCCGATAGCCAGGACTGCCGATAAATGATGGAAAGTGGCTCGGCCAGCTCCTCCGCCAGTTCTCTCAGTACCCTTGGGTGGATCCCATCCAGCCCCATTGACTTGCGCATATCCAAGCTCCGTAGCAGGTCGCCAACCATTTCCTCATGGATAGCGAAGGCCACATCCTGCTCCCCATCCCCTTCCACCAGCTCAGGGTACCGGGTATCCAGAGAACAACCAGTCAGAGATGTCTTGGGTTTTTATTCACTGTTTTCTTGGCAGTTTCATCATCCTCAGCCTGTCACGTCACATACACATAAACTTCCAGTGTGAAAAGGGAAAATAAATAGCAGTTTCACTTGAGATATTTTTTATCTAATGGTTATTTTTAATTAAAAAAAGTTATTTGAAGTTCACAACAATAAAAAATCACACATTATATTCTGTAAAACAGCATAATATCATTGAATCTTTTAGCTTTTTGTAGTCTCTTGCATATTTTTGAGTAACTCTTGAAAGAGAGTTTTTCCTGAAGCTGCACAGAAGCCAAAATTTTAAAGTTCTTAAACTGCATAAAGAAAAACTTCTACAAAAGTGTGAAAAGATGGCCTTTAGATATGGGTTCATCAGGAGGTGACAATATTACTCGCAGCTTTTTTGTGCTAAGACTCTGTTATTTAAATTTAATCCTTGGCTTGTAAAGACCAATGACATGCAATTCTGAAGTTCTTTAGTTGTTTTTTTTGTTTGTTTGTTTTGTTTTGTTTTAAGGAATAAAATAGGGGAAAAAGAACAAGAAGAAAAAAAAAGAAAGAAAGAAAGAAAGAAAGAAAGAAAGAAAGAAAGAAAGAAAGAAAGAAAGAAAGAAAGAAAGAAAGAAAGAAAGAAGAACAAGCAGACAAAGCCTGAACTGACAGACTCCTCTATGCCCAGAAGCAATACAACATGTTTCTGCAGAAAGATGATGATCAGATACTGATTTCCACCAGCTTCCCCATCAGGCAGCCAGTCTCTCTCTCTCCACTTCGTGCAGTCACTGCATTCCCATCTATGAACTCTGCAGGACATGGGGTAGGCCATAAGCAGTCAAATCATATTCCTCTCTTCTCCCCAAGACATAGGCAGCTATGATGAGCTAAAAGTACCTGCTTGCTACTCAAAAAGACTGTAGTGTAGCCTATTAGCAATTCCCTCCTTTAGTTTACTCAATCACTCTATTCACCAGGTGCATCAAGGAATCACTCCCCCTCTGGGCCAGTGCAAAGGATAGATTAATTATGTTAATCATCCACTCTAGGCAGCTAATGTACAAAACACCCCTCCCCGTGCCCCCTCCCCCATTCCTCCAGTAATTCTTTTCCATCTACACTTCTTACATTTGGGTCTTCCCTGAGTGCCTGGCTTCCCTCCTGGTAATCTATAAACTTTTTTTTTTTTTTTCTCTTCTACAAGGTTCATGTTTAAAAATTTTTGTAACTACAACTACATATATATCACATCCAATACTAAGTTAAACAATGCATTTGATGTGCAGTTCACATTGCAAAATATTGTATTGCTTAGAATTTTAAATATAAGAGAAATAGTATCCTGTGGTTAAGAATGGATTCTTTTTTTCTTTTAAAAATTTGTTTGTAAATTTTAATGCATTTATACAGAAGAATATTTTTCCAGACATTGTATTCCTTATTGTAAAATTTTATGTTGGAATTTAATCCTCTGTTAAAAAACTTTTGTAGTTGAAAAGAAACATAGTAAATTGAAAAGCATACAAACAAACAAATTGATACATTGGAATGTGTACACATTTCCAAACTGTGATCATGTAATGTCAATATTGTTGACTATGCATAGTGACTGTTTTAGCAAAAGGATGCAACTTCTCAATTCTGGATGGGTTTTCCACTTATCTAACATCTCACTTGGCACCTATACAGTATATAATGCATTCTTACCTCTTTCTTGAATGTTTAGATGTGGTCAGTGTAAACATTCTCAGAATGTTAAAGTGTAGGAAAAATATAGTGACTTGAATTCCAAATGTAATAATTCCAAATGAATTCCAAAACTAATAGCAGGCCTACTGTATAGATGCTATCATTCATTTCTATATTTGACTCAAAAAACACTTTTTTAGGTATGAGACTGGCAGACAAATGCAAGTCTGCCACACCATAACACCACAAAAACTAGGCATCTTGCCATCAAAACCATCCTGTTTGCTGGAGCATTGTCCAGAACAGATGTTTGGAAATGCATAGTGTTTAATAGGGTTTAAAATGAAACTGTACAGAGAATGTGTTGATGTATGAAAACTTAAGCTTTTTTTTTTTTTTTCAACAGTGGAGTATAAATACATCGTACTAATGCGCAGCAAAGAATTAATGTATTGCACTCATTTCATTGGTGTTTGTTAGGATGAAGTATTGGCAGATTTTGAATCAAGTGACCTTTGTTAAAACTCACACGCAGCTAAGCCAGGGACAAAGTGAAAAATCAAGGTCATTTTTCAGCCTGTGTTAACTAGAATGTCAATTACTCTTTTGCTCGGCCACAAAGCAGTCACAGACAGTTAGTGCACAGGCTTAGACGTGAACATGTAGAGAGGGACAGCCTCAAGATATATTCAGTTTGTTGATGTCAATGTGTGCCTTTCTAACCCAGCTGGCGGTCAATATGCTATTCAAGGTTTGGTTCATTTTCAGGCTTTAAATAGTTAATTCAAATGCACTCATCTGTACTTCCTTTTTAATTGGAATATTTCCCAAAGTTTGTGCAGTTTAAATATGGTTCTTTACTTTTGTCAGAATCACAGAACAGCTGGCATTGGACCTCTGGAGGTCATCTCTTCTAATCCCTCTACTCAAGCAAGGACACCTGGAGCAGGTTGCCTAGGAACATTTCCAGAAAACTTTTGAGTAACTCCAAGGAAGGAGACTCTGGGAAACTTATTCTGGTGCTCGGTCACTGACACAATGAAGAAGTGCTTCCTGACATTCAGACAGAATGTCCTGTGTTTCAGTTTGTGCTTATTACTTTTTTTTTTTTTTTCTCTCTCTTGATACTGGACATCAGGAGTCCAGCTCTGTCTTCTTCAACTTTTTAATTGAGGTGCACCATTAAAAGCTAAGTCCATTCCTTATGTATCATATTTTATTTGAAGTGACAATCACACCAAGGTGTAATACATTATTTTCCCAGGCTAGAAAACTCCTTACCAGGAGTTGACAAGGGATATATTCTAAAGGATTTTAGCTGGTAAAGGTAATTTATTTCCAACATAGTGCTGTAGAGCTCTGCTTTGTAACTTCCAATCCTAAGCAACCTTTGACTTGCTCAAAAACAATGGCTAAAATGGTCATCTTCAAGGGAATCCAAAAGAGTCAAAATGACAATTTGTAGAAGATTGTCCCTGACTATGGCAGGGAGGGTTGGAATTAAATGATCTTTAAGATGATCTCCCAACCCAAAGCCTTCTATGATTCTGTTACTACCTTCTTGCAAAAAATGCCACACATTAATCCCTGCTGACTAGGTACAAAATCAATTATACATCACTGGAGTTTTTTTATTGCTTTGTGAACCTTCTTGCTGTTAGCTGGGCTAATGAAAACATGCCCCTTTAACCATGGTGATAGAAAGTAAAGACAAGCACTTGTTGAAGCAACTAACATTTCTGACCAGGAACTCAGGACTTAGTACTGGAGTTATATGAAATGAGTGACCTGAGGCATAGCACAGTCATAAAAAGACAGTTGTGGATCACTTCTACCTTCATCTGGTCACCAAGAATGGATTATTACAGCTATTTTTATATCTATATGTATTAAGGTAATCAGTTAATAGCTTTCATGGGGCTATTTTTTCTGTCTAAGTATTCACATCATTCTGAAGGAGCAGGTAGTTGCTAAATTAGAATATTTGAACTGTCTCCCAGGAAAGGTAAATAGTTTTTGCTACCCAGACACAATCATCCCTCCCTTCAGTGTTTATTGGCCTCAATAATTAGTACATTACCATTTACAGACTCCCACAGGCTCTGCTTAAACTTTGCAGTGCTTGTCAGACACTTGGTCCAAGTTTGCGCTCCATTTCAAGCTCACCACCTTATGAAGATATTTTTTTATCTTTTTGGAAAGCTGTACTCTATTGAGTTGAGATTTGATTTTCCTGGGTAATAAACCTTGTGGATGACCAAGAAGGCTATGCTACATTATGGGCTGCTACCCGTTCTGGACAATCAAATCTAGCAGCCATGAGGATCCACCAAGAAGTGAAGAAGTGCATCCATGGAATCTTGGTTTCATCATGAAGACTGTTAAGCTTAGGTGAAGTCCAGTTTATTCAAAACAAAAATTTTGTAGTCAGATCCTCATTAAAACATAAAATCTGTTGAACGTGACTACAGAAGAACATGGTTGAAACAAAGATTTTAAATTCACATTTTACTTACCACAAAAGTCATTTTGAAGACATAATATTATATTATATATTGAAAGAGTAGAAACAAGAAACAGAAGGAGTCATATACACCCATGATACCCTTAGGGAACATTCATGAGTTTTCATTAGAAACTCTATTTTCAAATGCTGTTTATTTTGCATGTTTTAAAATTTTACATTTGCTTTGGGTATGTCATTTCCCATTAGACTGTAAATGTGACATATTTTTGTGTATCAGCCCTACTGTTCTGTGAAATGGCATTGAAGTACTGTAGATGTTTTATCAAATAAATAAGTAAAGGTCCAAAATATTTTATTTTTTTTTTACTAATCTTTTGTATAAACATTATTAACAGGAATTAGCTTTTGAAAAAAATATTTAATATTAATAACTTGCTACCTATTGTAAAATTCAAATGAAATTAACAAGGAAGATATGTGGAAAAAAATAGGAAGAATTTGAATTTAGTTTGAATTAAGTATATTATATAATATACTATACTATGTATTGGCTTGATAGATACACCCAGAGAGTGTATGGCTCTATGTCTAGGTGGAGGCTGGTGACAAGTGGTGTCCCTCTTGGGTCTGTCTTGGGACCGGTGCTTTTCAATATCTTCATCAATAACATAGATGATGGGATTGAGTGCACCCTCAGCAAGCTTGCAGATGACACCAAGCTGAGTGGTGCAGTTGATACAACAGAAGGAAGCTATACCATCCAAAGGTACCTGGATAAGCTTGAGAAGTGGGCCCATGTGAACCGAATGAGGTTTAACAAGTCCAAGTGCAGGGTGCTGCACCTGGGTCAGGACAATCCCAGGCATGAGTTCAGAATAGAAGAACCTATTGAGAGCAGACCTGTGGAGAGGGATTTGGGGGTTTTGGTAGATGAGAAGCTTGACATGAGCCAGCAGTGTGTGCTTGCAGCCCAGAAGGCCAACCGTATCCTGGGCTGCATCAAGAGAAACATGATCAGCAGGTGAAGGAAGGTGATTGTCCCTCTCTACTCTGCTCTTATGAGGCCTCACTTGGAGTACTGTTTCCAGGTCTGGGGCCCCCAGTACAAGAAAGATGTGGACCTGATAGAGCGGGTCAAGAGGAGGACTACAAAGGTGACCAGAGGGCTGGAACATTTCTCCTATGAAGAAAGGCTGAGAGAGCTGGTGATATTCAGCCTGGAGAAGGGAAGGCTCCAGGGGGACCTCATTGTGGCCTTGGGGCTGCAAACCTGATCTAGTGGGTGGCATCCCTGCCTATGTCAGGAGGGTTGGAACTAGATGATCTTTATGGTCCTTTCCAACTCAAGCCATTCTATGATTCTATGATGAAACGAATAATTGGAAAAATAAATAAACTAATGTTTGAGTACAGATCTTGGTTTATACTCTGAAAGACATTTTATTTTGTGTTGGTCTTCCACCTATTTTCTCTTTAGTATCTGTGTGCTTAAACACTTTAAACAGAAGGTACAAGGATATGATCCTTCCCTTCCCATCTGACTTAACTCTCACAAAAGTATCCTGGGTATGACTCTTCAATGAGGTAATCTTAAATTGTATGAGACAACTTTATCAGAATTTTATAATAAGAATAAGAAAATCAGTCTTATACATTCCATATACATTGATAAGATTTTGAAGAAAAGGAAGACCAGCTAGTGATACTGTAAAATAATAGTGAGTTCCTCTCTTCTTGAGAGAAATGAGACATTAACCTGTCTTCAAAGTAGCTTCTGTGGACAGTAAATATCTGCACATACCTCCCAATGCCTGGAATCAGAAGCCTATTCACCGTGGCAAGGTGTATGACAATCATCTTCCTGCCTTTTTTGCCCCGGGGGGTGTTGTCTGCACTGCCAAGACTGAGTTTCGGTTGCTTACTGTTTTCCAGGATAGTTTGGAGCACACTTTGAGGCACCTAGCTTCTTCTCGACAAAATAAAGATCTGCAGAGCTTTTTAGACTGCAATGTAGGAGATGGATTGTCCCAAAGTAACATATTTCAACATCTATTATCCTATTATGGATCCGCCATGCGTCCTTTTCTTTTCTGGAGGTCTGCCTTTATCTACAACTGTAGATCAATGTGTGAGCTGACTCCTGATTTACCCTGGTTTCATATATTTCACAGAGACAAAAACCATCTTTCAGTGGCAATAGAAGAAGCTGCTGAAGGTATAGTAGGATGGCCACTGAGAGGAGCTGAGAACTGAAGTCTTCATTACTCTGTTCTCACTGAGACCTGGAATAGCCCTTTAACATTGAACTGGACATCTTGAAAATTTTCATCATATATTTATCTTACCAGCAATCTTGTGTTGTGTCCCAAGATTAATTTCTAAAGCATCTCTTAACACTAGCATTTTTATTCCTCAATTTACTTAGTAAATAATAATTACTATGTTGTCAGAAAATTGCTGCTCCCTTAAGTCTTGAAGGAAGTTGGTAGAATCTGTTTTCTAATTCAATGCTCTTTTTGATTATTGTATGAATTTTATTTTTTTTATTTTTATTTTTATTGTTATTTTTATTGTTATTTTTATTATTTTTATTTTTGTTTTTATTTATTTATTTATTAACAATTCCTTAACATATCCCATAAGGTAATAATTAAAACTTGAAAGCTTTAAAAAAGAAAATAACTTCCCAAGAAAAATGTAAAGCATTTTAGCCAAGTGCTTTGGGCTCTGACTACCTCATTCTCCCCCTCCCTGTCTTCCCTTGGGTTTTCCTTCTCAAAGCCTGTTCTTCCTCAAGACCAACTATTCCTGTCAGACTGTATTAAACAGCAAACCCCATTCGAAACAGGTGTGTGTTTTAGTTAAATAATACAAATACAATCTGCAAGTATATTGTAAGAATTTTTACTCTGTCTTCAATACATATTTTTTTGTTGTAATGTCATAATAACCATTGGGAGAATTTACTATAACATTGGAAAAATTTTGAGGGTAAAATTTTCACTGATTTCCATTAATGCATATATGTTGACAATGGGAATAAATCTACAAACATTCTAATGGAAAAACTGGAAAAACTCCACTAAATTTGGTTATACTGTGTACATGTGAGAAATCAATCTCATGTATTAATGTTTACAAGATGTTTGTGTGTGTGTGTCTGAATTTGAAGTGCATAGGTTCAAAGAAAATATAATTAACAAAGAACCCATTCCCAAGAACTACTTAGCAATTCCTACAAAGTACTGTGTATC
Organism: Anser brachyrhynchus; assembly: GCF_964034855.1. NCBI lineage: Eukaryota > Metazoa > Chordata > Aves > Anseriformes > Anatidae > Anser > Anser brachyrhynchus. Next base: position 33,851,652 of record NC_137697.1, read on the forward strand.
CTCAGCCCTTATTAACTTCAATAGAAGTTGAAGCCAAACAACGTGAAGTAAGATTAGGTCTCAAAATTCCAGCTAATATACATTCCTTCATGATACCAACAAAAACAAAGTCTGATATGGTCCGTTTAGCTCAGTACTTGTATGAAGCACAAATTTATTTTTGTCTCTTTACAAGTAATGGTCTCATTAATTACAAAGATAAGTTAAAATATACTTATTTACTAATGATACATAGGGAGTAAGGATCATTTTAAAGTTACTTTTCAATGACAGAGATAAAGTAGATCCCAAAGGGATTTTTAGAAAACACATAATTTTCATATCTAGAAGAAATCATCCTTGCATATATTTGGGGGAAGGGGCAAAAGCATAAATATCTGTACATATATGCATGTGTGTATGCATATTTTTGTGTTTGTGTGCAAGTAAATTTATAGAAAACTATTTTTTTTTCTTTTACCTCACTTTCACTTCACCTGTGGTTAAATTTATGTAGCAGACTTCCCATTATAAAATATTGTGCACTTAAATATTAGTAATAACTTCAAAAATCTAATATTGATTAATTTTATTTTTTTTATTTTTAATTGTGAAATTTAACTAACAAAAAGTTTACCTGGTCTGAATTCAGACTCTTAAAGCTCTATCTACTTCAGTTTTAGGTCATTTTCAAAATCAGAATGGGCTTATTTTCTATAACTAATTTGTATGCAAACAAAATCCTATGGGAGCAGATGAACTTAGAAAAATTCACTTCCAAATTGCAGAAATTATCCTTATTATCATTATTATTGCTGTCATTTACACACCTATCAATGTGTAATCTGGAAGTACTTTAAATGGTTGAAAATGTGAGAAACTGACATTAACCAAATAAGATAATCAAATACTTAATGTTGCAATCCCCACACACATGCCCACACATATATGTGCAGACACACACACAATGTGATCTTAAAAGTAAAATGAAATAGAATTGATCATAATATTAAATTTCAGAAATTGTGGTTAGTGTAAATCTAGGAACACTTTGCTCCTGGTTTCAGAAGTGACCAAATTAGTTCTTAAATAGACATCAGGTAGGAGGTAATTCCAAAACTGAAGGATGCAGTAAGGATAGAACTCTGCTTTTGCCAACGCACAGACAGTATATAAACATTCTGGAAGAATGGAGCTAGCGCAGAGTCAGTAAAACCTTCATGGGCTTCAACTATGCTTCATAGATTGCAGTTAGAATTATGATCTGATCAAGAAGAAATAGAAAGGTAAAAGATGCTGAAATACTGTCACATTTCACCTCAGAAGCAATCTTTTTATTTTTGGAAAAGAAAAATATTCCTAACACCATTTGAGTACAGATCCACAATAGAAGCATTTTGGAAAAGTCCTTCAGAGACATAACTAAGCAGCTAGGATCTTGCTGTTTTTACTCTCAGAAAAATTGTGATGCGCTTTGGCCATCAAACATTTTAATAAAAAGTTTTTTGAATGCTTACATTACCTGGATAGTTAAATGTAATATGAACTAAGTTCAAATCTTCTGCTACTTTTATAGTCAGTCAATATCATATTTGTTATATTCAATACATAACCATTGCAGACTTCTAAAAAATTTACTTTTCTGGGAAAAAAAAATAATAATAATCTAGACATATAGTAAGGACAAAGACTACATTTGAGACATGACAGAGAAGACAGCTGATGAGTGTCACTATAGTAGTGAAATGAGTACACCTCATTAAATCACAGAATCATAGAATGGTATGGATAGGAAGGTCCCTTAAAAATAATATAATTCCAATCCCTTTGCCATGGGAAGAGACATCTTCACCAGACCAGCTTGCTCAAAGCCCCGGCTAACCTGACTTTGAATGCTTCCAGGGAAGGGGATTAAACAAATTCTCTTGACAACATTTTCTACCCTCTAGTAAAGAATTTCCAAATACCTAATCTAAATCTATCCTCTCTTTGTTTCAACCCATTACTCCTTGTTCTATCACTACACTCCCTGACAAAGAGTCTCTCTCCTGCTTTCCTGTAGTCCACCTTTAGGTATTTGAAAGCTGCAATGATGTGTCCCTGGAGCTTTCTCTTCTCCAGCCTGAACAACCCCAAATTTCTCAGCCTGTCTTCATAGAAGAGGTGCTCCAGCCCTTTGATCATCTTCGTTGCTCTCCTATGGTCTCCTGAACACAGTGCTTGAGGTGGGGTCTTACAAGAGCAGAGAGGGAGAATCTCCTCCCTTGACCTGCTAGCCACACCTCTTTTGATGCAGCCGAAGATACAACTGATTTTCTGTGCTGTAAGCGCACATAGCCAGCTCATGTTGAGCTTCTTATCAACCAACACCCCCAGGTCCTTCTCTTCAGGGAAAGGAGTTTAGTTTACAAGTAGCCTTATTCAAATTGTAAACACAATGCAGAATAAGCCAGATCCCTTTCAACAAGGTATTGCTCTGAAAAATGATCAATCTTTTTTTTTTTTTTTCCTAAATCTGACTAATTTTCTTGCATTTGTTTCTCAATGTATTTTAATTTTATCTGTAATCAGATGTACTCTGTTCATATAGAACATTATTATTACTTTTAGTAAAATTAAGAAAGAAAATGAACATAATTTAGGAAGAGTCATCAGGTGACAAAACACTTCTTGAATATTGTGGAAGGGACTTTCTCTTCATTTGTTACCCAGGCTTTTTCTGGGCAGACTTTCTAGACAGAGGCATCAGTTGGGAAACTCTCTGGTAGATTGGTTATTGCACCTTGTAGGCAGCCTGAAATTTTATGACCACTTCAAAATGAAAGGTATTTGTAGATTTTCTAGTTTTATCTAGCTAGAAGAAGTGCTAACTCTAGTGAAAAGGCTGTGGTACAGCATTTAGGTATATTTAGATTTTATCTGCAGAATTTAGGCATTTTCATTGCCCTTGCTAACACAATCTAAAGAAAAATCATCATCTTGACTGTTGAGAAACAGCCTAGTGGGGAGCCCATATGCTTGTTCATTCACATTCGTTCAGTGATGTGGCAGCGATATCTATACGTATATCCAAGTCCCACTCTGATTATTTAGGCTGTGGTGTAACTCCATGTAGGGAATTTATTCTCTATAGAATATATGCTTTTTTTTTTTTTTTTTTAAGTCAGCACTGCGCAGATCCTAAATACAGCCTTGCAGTTGCATGCTTTGACTTTATTTGACCATAATTTTATAACATAATTTTTATTTTTTTCTCTTAAATATTAATGAAGTCCGCTACCAGAGATTATCAGTAAATTTCAGGTTCCAGAGTATGTAATCTTATATGTTTAAAATTGTTCTTGTAAGGCATGTAATGTTTTTTTAATTGCTGGTTAAGATTTATAAAACTGACAGGTTAAATAGGACAGCCTGGAGCCTGTTTCTGGATCCAGAGATTTCAAATCTGAATCACACTGAAAAATTCCTAATGTGTTTTGCATGTTTTGTGGAGGAGAGTGAATACAAGGCAGGAAGAAATAATTTATTTTTGGCACAATTTTGGTAAACAGGAGTTATTCTAATGAAATTCGCTAGCTGTCTTATTTGTTCCTCACCCATGGCTAATGGTTGATAAGTTAATCACAGAATCACAGAATCACAGAATCGTCTAGGTTGGAAGAGACCTCCAAGATCATCTAGTCCAACCTCTGCCCTAACACTAACAAGTCCTACACTAAACCATATCACTAAGGGCTACATCTAAACGTCTTTTAAAGACCTCCAGGGATGGTGACTCAACCACCTCCCTGGGCAGCCCATTCCAATGCCTAACAACCCTTTCAGTAAAGAAGTTCTTCTTAACATCCCACCTAAACCTCCCCTGGCGCAACCTTAGCCCATTCCCCCTCGTCCTGTCACCAGGCACGCTGATTGCTTATGAATTTCTTTGTTGGCACAGAGGGCTTTGTGGCAGCAGGGAACACTTGAAGAACAAGACATGTTTCTCTTTTCACTTGCCACAACATCCCTGAAGGCCTTGTGTGTTACAGTACCTTGCTCTAAAAGTGAAAGTGTTGGAGAAGTGCTCCTTCGGCTTTGTAGACAGGGACCCCCATGGACATAATTTGGACTATAATTAGTGGTTGCAGTGTTCAGGCTCCATTACCCAGTACAATTCTGTGCTACAGTTGCTGTCTCCTTTGACTTTTAGATTCACTCTGTGTCAGTTTTCTTTTTCTGTCTTCCACATGTTATGTTTTAGAGAAAAGCCTTTAAATTTTGCCTGAATTTCAGAAATGCCACTAAGCAACATTCCTGGATTTAAAAGTAAATGTAAACCTTCTGGAAAAAAAAAAAAAAAAAAAAAAAAAAAAGATGCAGTTATGACATGATACTAATTCCATATCCAATAAAGTGTTAGATTAAATCTTTAGAAATATTGTAAACATTTGGGACAAAGTCAAACCTTACCACATGGACATAATTGAAGTCAGAAGTTTGTCCTTAGGACTACACTCTCCCTGAAGTTCCCAATGATTTTAATAGGATTATATGTATAAGTTGAACAAAGATAAATTCATACAAATCAAATAGATTGTAAAGGAAAATTATGTAGTTTTGCTCCATGCTTACTTTTAAAATCAATGTCTAAAATTTTTCTCTTTACTCCTACTTTTCAAACTTATTTGATTTTTTTTTAATGCCATAAATATTGGAAATATTGGAATTATATATATATATCTTCATATATTAATCATGGGAAAAAAAAAAAGTTAACAAATTTGAAAGTGAAAAGGAAAAGACAGGAAAGTTTTGTGAGATGCAGCTCTGTGTCATAAAGATGGAATAAAACTAGAGAGGGAACATGTTTTTATTTTATTTTATTTTAGTTTAATTTAGTTTAGTTTATCTGAGATCAGTATTAAAAGCCACTTTTCAAGCTCTTTTAGAACATTCTACTTTAAGAAATTTTCTATTTTAAGAGAATATCGTGCTGCAAAGCCCAGGCTCAATTAAAATGATTTTTTTTTTTTTAATGAAATTCTATTTAATCTCTATGGCACTGTGCTGACCTGCATAAAGGTGGCAAAGCTATCTCTTAGCTTCAACATCTATTCCTGTAACACAGCCTCAGCAGTCAGTTTCTAACAGTTCCTCTGATAGAAAGACCTCTTATAGAATACTTTATCATTTAATAGCCAAAATAGCAAGGAAGAAAGGACCTTCGCTCAGTCTGAACCTCACCTCAATTCTGCATGGTCCCTACACTAGTGTCCCCAGTATTGGGAAGAAGGGCATTCAGAGGAAAGTAAACGTGAAATAATCCTTTTATTATTCAAAGAAATTTTGTAAAGGATTGTCCTGCTGTAGCTGATATTGTTATTGTGTATAAATAATACCTTTTGTATCAAATCTAATTTTGCTAATATTTTCAGTGAAATTACTGTTGCAATGGTCCCAGGAAGCTCAGAAGTAGACTGGCTACATAAAAATATTTTTTCTACTTGGGGACGTTTTGTCTAGTTAAGTTATAGTGCAAAGTGGCAATTCTGAAGCTATTCTATAAGATTCAGCTCTGGAAGAATTCTCTTGAACCATCCAGCTGTGTTCTGTTACAAACAGGCATGTCTCAAACCTTTTCATTAAAAGTGTTTCACCTGAAAATGTTTAAATCTTCTGTCTATATATATTTATATGTATAAAAGCATTCTCAAACTCATTGAACTGAGTGTATGGTGCAAACTTTCTTCTACCTTTCTGGGCAAATTAATGGCCAGACACCTGTTCTTGCTTGTGCCACCTAAGCCCAGCTGTATTAGTTTCCTCTCAGATGGTATCTTTATATTTATCTGATTTTTGTTATTTTTCCCTTACTTTCCAGTGAAATTGTTATTTTAGTAGTACAGGAATGTGCCCATTTCCCTGGGGGTACTTAAGGAAAGGGTGGATGTGTTACTTACGGACATGGGTTAGTGGATTATATTGCTGGCAGGGGGAGAGTTGGACCAGATGATCTTGGAGGTCTTTTCCAACCTTAATGATACCATGATTCTATGATTATTCAGAGTATTTTAGATGAGTCTTAACAGCTCCTCATGCTGTAATGTTATTAGTTTCCATATCTTCACAGAGAATACATTACTCAAATCATTCTAAAATCACACTTAGTTCTAACAATATCATACTAAGCTTTTCACAGTCATTCTGCAACTGATCACAGCTGCTGTTTTCAGCTGATGAGATCCCATTTTCTTGTAGAAATATTACTCATTAGCAGTGTTATTTTACACTTGCTACTGTACATTTTAATTCCATTAGCCCTGCTGCCTCCAATCTTCAAGTTAATCTAAACCTTTTAATGTGCTATTCTGGCCTTCTCCTGTAAAGATTGCACAATCAGCAGATTTATTAACATTTTTTTTTTTCTTTGCTAATGTAAGTGTTGCAAATCTTCAAATGGTTGTCTCAAATTTCAACCTTGAGAATCTTCCCTAAGGAAGGTATCTTCCATTTCAGCATCATTGAATAGGTAAATTCTTTCTAGTTTTTTTATTAAAGCCTGCCTCTTCAATTTCATGAGCAAATTTCCTTGTGTTGTTATTTTAAATGCTTAACCAAACCTAAGTAGCTTATATCTACTGCAATCCTATTGTCTACAAGATAAAATATCAAAGCAAATACAATGTTTACATAGCACAGTTTAGATACATAATTCACATAGAAAGTTATCTAATTATCTCTCTTCCCTGCCCCCCCCCCCCCGACTTTTAAGATCAGCCTAACAGGTATATATCTTTCTGAATCTTTTATTTCTTTTGTCTTCACCACAGGAATTTCATGGCCTTTCCTGCATACATAGAGTATTATTCTGACTGCTTAACATAATAATAATAATAAATGTTATTTGACAGTTATATACTATTTATTCAGGATACAGGTATGTAACTTCAAACTCACTCAGACGTGAATGCATTAATTTCCTTGAGATTTTTTTTTTCTTCTAATTCACTCACAGTAACTCCCATTTTCATAGCATAAGTTCCATTTGCCATCCCTTTGTTCTTCTCCATGCTGTTATGTTTACTGTAAACTGTAGCAATTTTGTATGTAACAGAGGCAATCTTACATATATTTGCTTGAATGTTGGGGTTTTATCATTAATCTGTACCACATCCTCACTTCATTTTACCATCCTTTTTTTTTTTTTTTTATCTGTCTGTTTTTTTTTTTTTCATTGAATATCATTTTCAAAACATACATCGGTTCCACTTTTGGCAATTCTTTCCTTCAATTCTTGGGTTTTAAGTTCTGACTTTTTTTTTTTTCCTGCTCCTTTGCCTTATGCCTCTTTATTTATGCCTCTTAGGCCTCATTTAAAAAAAAAAAAAAAAAAAAAAAAAAGATTTGCAGGTTTAACTTCAGTTAAGAGGTTGGTCTTCTAAAGAGATCTAGGCTTCTTTCAATATATTTATTTATTTATTTATTTATTATTTTTTATTATTTTTTAGCTTCAAAATAAATAAATATTAACCTAAGTTTACATTCAAACTTAACTCATTGGTTCTCATTAGAGCTAATACTACTCTTTAGAAACATAGTTAAAGGTCTGTGCTTTATTTAAACTTGACTTTTAATTTATCTGAATAAGCATGTCTGATGTCACTTCCAGAGATGAAAAAAGTAGATGTCTGGTACCTATGTAGGAAGTTCTTATGTGCAATAGCCCCATGCATTGCGGATGCCCCAGATTTACTGGACACATAGGTGGAGCTATGACTGAAAATACACTGAGATTTATGTTATTATAAATGTTTACATGTACCATGTAGTCCATATTTCTGAGGAGAAATTCCACCTTATGGACATGTTTACTAATGACACCAATAACACAGCAAGTTCAAGCATCAAAGAGAGTCCATCACCCCATATTACTTTCTGTTCATCTCTGTTTTCTCTTCGTTGAACTATATGCATCCTGCAGGAACCAGATTTGTTGTTATACAATGTATAATTCCTGTGGGTCAAAAAATCACTTTGGGTTTATTTAAAATTTCCAGTCATCCAGAGCTATAGAAGAATACTCCCAACCAAAATCTAAAGTCCATTCCCACCATCCTCTCAGTGCAGTAGGGCTGACAACGGCACTCATGATGTTTTGTCCCCAGGCTGACCTTTAACAGATGCTTGCATGAGTTTACTGCCGTTGAAGGCAAGAAACTTGTCATTGTACAGCTAAGTTGTTATCCAGCTCACTTCAAAAACTCAATAAGCTACAGACAGTCAATAGACTTACCACATTACAAATTAAAACAAACCAACTCAGCAATAAACAGTGCCTCCCTCCTCCCCCCCCCCCCCCCCAAAAAAAAAATAAAAATCACCTGATTTGAAAAAAACTCTTGAAAAATATAGTGGGCTTCTTGACCAGTATGTAAAACCATAAAGGTAATTAACACTTACTGAATATAATTAGGTTTAACCACTGTCCATCCAGCCTTCCATGCTACCCTGCCCATGAGATTATTCCTTCCCTTACTGAAAGACTTCAATTATTATTTTATAAGCAAAAACATTTACTTTATGTAATTAAAACTATCATAAAATATGAAAATAGTTATAACATTATTTTCTTCCACATTAGTTAATTCTTCTTTGAGTTATTCATACCCTGTGTATTTTTTCATTTATTTGTTCTAAACCTACCAAGTATTATTTGTTATTAATTAATTACTTTATTTATTTATGATGAATTAATTAATTAATTTATAATGAGAAATAACTTGTTACAAAAGAGGACACTGCATAGTTACTGAGTATTAGGAGATTTTTACACCACAATATATATGCATATTTTGGATTATGCTGTGATGTTTGGTTTTGTATGTTTCTAAACAAGGTAATAGATACTAATGGAAGTATTTAAAAAATAACAGAACAGTTCCCTGACCAGTTCTTGCTAACTTTTCCTGTTTCAAAATGTAATCCCACATAAAACTCATAGCAAAAATAAAAATATTCAAAGCGCATCCAAGAAATCAAACTAGTATTGAATTTATGATAGTTTATCTCCTCTCAATTAGTAGCACCTCAATTAAAAATACTGATCTGACTGCGTTATCTTTGGTGCTCAGAAAATCTTTTCTGAGGAGCATATTTCTGAAATAAAAAGACTGATTGTACATCATCAAAAATTAAGCAGTGCAGACTAATAGATAAACGATTCACTGCTAGGGTAAAAATTTTCTACACTAACCAAAGAACAGATCATAAGTGAGACGAATGGTGGGTTTTGATCAACCAGAAGTCAATGAGGTCATAGAATCATAGAATATCCAAGCTGGAAGGGACCCACAAGGATCCTACTCCTGAATCCCCAAAGAACCATCTCTCCCCCCACCAGAATAATAATAAAAATAAAATCAGAATGTGTCCAAACACTTCTTGAACTCTGTCAGGCTTGGTGTCATGCCCACTTCCCTGGGGAGCCTGTTCCAATGTCCAACCACCTTCCTGGTGAAAAACGACTTCCTGATATCCACCCTGAACCTTCTCTGTCACTTCAAAGTTTCAAGCCATTCCCTCTGATCTTATCGCTGGTCACCAGAGAGAAGACATCAGTGCATGCCCCTCCACCTCCCCTCATAAGGTAGTTGTACACCATGATGAAGTCTGCCCTCAGTCCCTCTTTTCCAGGTTGAACAAGTGACTTCAGCTGCTCCTCATATGTCCTCCCCATCCTGTTGCCCTTCTTTTGACACCCTCTAACAGTTTTTTATCTTTCTTATACGGTGGCACCCAAAACTACACACAGTACTCAAGGTGAGGCCAGACCAGCACAGACCAGAGCAGGACAAACACTTCCTTCAAATGGCTAGCAATGCTATGCTTGATGCACCCCAGGATATGGTTGGTGTCCCTGACTGCCAAGGCACACCGCTGGCTATTTTTCAGCTTGCTGCCAACCACAACCCCCAGATCCCTTTCTGCAGGGCTGATCTCCAGCATCTCATCCCCCAGTCTGTATGTATAACCAGGGTTGCCCCTTCCCAGGTGCAGAATCTAGTATTTGCTCTTGTTAAACTTCGTAGTGTTGGTGATTGCCCAGCTCTCTAATTTGTCCATATCTCTCTGTGTGGCCTCATCACCCTCAATGGAGTCAGCAGCTCCACCCAGTTTGGTATCATCTGTGAATTTGACCAAAAAGCCTTCAAGTCCTATATCCAAATTGTCTATGAAAATATTGAAGAGGGCTGGTGCTAAAATGGAGCCCTGGGGAACCCCACCAGTGACAGGGATCTAATGGGATCTAATCCCATTTACAAGAACACTTTGGGTCTGACCCATCAGACGATTGTTCACCCTTCTTATTATGCTTTTATCTAACTGTATTCTGGTCATTTTGTACAGAAGAATACTGAGAGAGACAGTATTGAAAGATTTACTGAAATCCAGAAAGATTACATCAACTGGCTTCCTTTGGTCAACTAGCTGGGTGATCTTGTCATGAAGGAAATTAAGTTTGTTAGACATGATCTTCCTCTAGTGAACCCGTGTTGGCTCTGACCAATGACTGTGTTGTCCTATAGGTGTTTTTCAAAACTTCCCAGAATAATCTTCTTCATATTTTTTTCCAGGCACTGAAATGAGACTGACAGGCCTGTAATTGTCAGGACGTTCTTTCTTGCCCTTCTTGAAAACTGGGACCACATTTGCCAGTTTCAAGTCAACTGGGGCCTCTCCAGATTCTCAAGACCATTGGAAAATAATTGAGAGAAGTCCTGTGATGACATCAGCTGGCTTTCTGAGTACCCTGAGATGAATCTCATCCAGACCCATGGATGTGTATGGATCCAGGTGGAGCAGCAAGTTCTGCACAAGTTTGGGGATAACTGGGAGTTTATGCTTCCTGCAATCACAGTCCTCCAGCTCAGGGTAGCTGGGGTCCCATAGCCCATCACTGGTGTTGAAGACAGAGGCAAAAAATGCATTAAATGCCTCTGCTTTTTCTGTCTCCCTGTTTGTTAGGTGACTGTCCTCATCAAGTATCAGACCAATGTTTGCTCTGGTCCTCCTTTTCCAGTTAACAAAGTTAAAAAAGAATCCTTTATTATTTTTCCCCACACCCTGGCCAGCTTCAGCTCTAAATGGGCTTTGGCTACACAGGTTCTCTCTCTACAAAGGCAAGCAGTATCCCTGTAGTCCTCCCTTGTTGCCTGACCTTGCTTCCAGCAGCCACTTTCTTTTTCTACCTAAGCTCTTGAAGATTTCTGATCAGGGAAGCCGGCCTTCTGCCCCTCCTGCTTGACTTCTGACATTTTGGAATTGCCTGTTCTTGCGCTCTTAGGAGGTGGTACTTAAAAACCAACCAGCACTGGTAGACCCCAATGACTTTAAACATAGTTTCCCAGGGGACCTTACTAACTAGTTCCCTCATAAGCCTGCTCTCTCCATATCCAGGGTTGAAGTTTTTGTGGTTGTTTTCTTCCTATCACCAATGATTTTAAATTCAGCTACCTCATGGCCACTATGGACAAGGTGACCACTATTGCCACTTCACTCACAAGTCCCTCCCCCTGTTTACAAGCAGCAGGTCTAGGAGGGCACCTTTCCTACTTGGCTGTCTTAGTACCTGTACCAAGAAGTTATCATTAAGGTTCTTCAGGAATCTCCTGGACTTGTTTGTCTCAGCTGTGTGTTGTTCCCAGTTGACATCTGACAGGTTGAAACCCCCCGTAAGGTCAAGGGCAGTATTCAACTGAAAGAAGAAAGTCACACACACACACACACACACACACACACACACACAAACAAACAAACAAACAAACAAAACACCATGAAACAATGCAAAACTACAAACCTTGGTTTCTACCTTTGACAACTTTGGTGATTTTCCCCTGAACAGTATCACCTTCATGAATTCCTGAAACTCCCACAGATGTTTGAATTTCAGCTACTAAAATAAAGGGTGGTGTATTTATCTAGAAAACGATTGGTTTGGTGCTTAGGGACATGCTGTAGTGGGTGACATTGGTAGAAGGGTGGTGGTTGGACCAGATGATCTTGGAGGTCTTTTCCAACCCTGATGATTCTATGATTCTATACATTGTTCTTCATAGACATACAGAAGCTATAACTGGGAAAAATAATAATCTTTTACAGTAAGTTGGCATGCTTCTGCCAACATGTAACTGTAGCCTCTTATATGCTACCAGAGATATGACAAATGAAAATTACATATTACACTGTAGCCATTAGTGTAGTGTAAGATTAGTGTAGCCATTCCAGTTGATGGAAACAGAATAATTTATATGTGGAAGACCTAACTATGTTTTAGAGCTGGAAAAAAAAAAAAAAAAAAAAAAGAAAAAAGAAAAAAAAGTTCTATTTCAAATATTATTACTATTTTTTTTTTTGTCATTGAATGTGGGATTTTTCTTTTCAGCAATATTTCTCATTAGCTGATTCTTGTTTGCATTCATTGAGAGAATAATATTCTATACATGAAAAATATTGCAGCTACTGGCATCTAGAAAGCTAAATATAGTATCCCAAATAAAAAGGAAAAAACAGAAAAGCAAAAAAAAAAAAAAGCAAAAAGCAAAACAAACAAACAAGCAAACAAGCAAACAATCAATCAATCAATCAAACAAACAACAACAAAAAACATACCACCAAAAATTAAAACAAATACTTCCTAGGAAAAAGATTTAATGAAAACTGAAATAATAAATTATTCCTATTGAACATTCTTTTTCTGGAAACAGTATCACACTGGTCATTTTTGTAATGAATGCAAATACACTTGAACATATTTTTTATAATTAATCCAAGTGAGTTTTTCAGGTCCCCACTACCATGTTTAATGGCAATTCATTATACCAACAAGAGCCCAAGAGCAGGGTGAAATCTACAGGTGAAGCCTGTAGAAAGGAGAACTTTACAGACCAGGGAAAAACAGTTTTTAAAGGCTTGATCAAATTAACTTTGGCATTTTCTTAGAAATGGTCAAAGGTACATTCATTATGTACCATGATGTCAATGGCTGGAGATGAGTCTCATTTCAGAATTTCTTGGGAGAACTAGAATGGTAAGTTATTACAATTTTTAAAAGGGGTGTAACAGTATATTTTCAACTTATCTCACATTTAGAAAAAAAAAATATATATATGTATATATATATATTTACATGGAAGAAAAGGGGAAATTTCCATCTGGACATTGATACATAAAATCTAAATGAAGACATTTAAATATTGCAGCATCATAAATATTGAAAATAACATCTTACAGTAGTACAACTGAGCACTTTATTAACCCAGTCTACCTGGATAATGATTTAGCACATACATTTAACTAACAGTAAGAGATTAGGACAGCAATATGGGTACATTGTAAATGTCGGGATTGATTCTAAAGAAGAAAATGATGACTAGTGGACCTATGTCTTTCATATTACATTTTCTTTACAACTCAGAGATATTGTAAATAAACATCAATTGGAAAACAGCAAAGTAATTAATTTAACTCATAACAGTTACATGGGAATCCTTAAGTATGACTTCCAACAAGTACCAAAAAAAAAAAAAAAAAAAAAAAAGCACAATCAAAAACATACACAATCTTGAAGCTTTCTTTCCACGCTTTCAACACCATTTATCTTCCCATTTTTGCTATCTCAACCATAAGAGCATCCTGTAGAATGTAAGTTTGTGCATTCCTCTTGAGCTTCAGGTAGTCCTATTAATTGCTGCATTAACATTTCAGACCTAAGGTTTAATATGTCATTGCTGGGGTAGGTTTCTGTCAGCATATCACAGCTGGATTATCAATCCACAGGAAGGGAAGAAATAAAGGAGGAAAAAAAAAAAAAAAAGACAAATTAAAAGTTCATTCATTCTATGTCAGCCTGTTTCTGCAATCATTGACCCTAATGGTGAATCATGCCTCCAATTATTTTGATAAATCTACTTTACCTTTATAGAATTATAACCATAGCAACATTATCTCTCCATAATAGGGAAGAATTTCCATTTTCATGCCTATAAGGGTAAGGGATGACGACAAAATAGTGAGAAGGGCTAGTTTTGTTCATCTTTGATCTTGCGTAGAATAACAGACATATAGGAATGTAAACAGTGATGCATTATGACCAGAGCTGTATTCAGAATTAAAATCATTGAACTAGTTAGAACTGTTGACTGTACTCAGGGTAATTACAATAACAAATTAATTGTGCATTAAAATATATGGGAAAGGTAGTTTGTTTTTTTTTTTTAACAAGTGTTTTCTACTTTTTCTTTTTTTTTCTTTTCCTTGTATTTTAATTTATTTATTTTATTTATTCATTTATTTTTTGTCTAGAGTAATAGTATTAGTGCAGTTGGTATACTCATACTGTATAAACTATATATACATACTGTAAATACACAGTCCTGTATTTACCACTTAAGTGAGTTTAATAAATAAAAGCATATTTCTATTAAGACAAAAAAATTTCATGTGGAAGACGAGCATTAATCTTTGGTTTGCAATGTTGAGCTCTTCTATGTACCTATTTCTACAGTATCCAACTTCAGAAGTTTAAATTCAAGCAGAAACCTCTAGGAGGGATCACAGTCCTTTTTATATTTTGTAATTTAATAAAAAATGAGGCTCGGGGGCGGGGGGGGGAATGATTAAAATATGTATCAAATAAAACAACACAGTGATTAAAATCTCATTTTTGCGGGGTCTTGTCTTTCTTGTCTTTAGATAACTAGAGTAATAGCCGCCTTCAGCAAAGTGGTAATAACTATTTCAGTACTAGTATTCCCAACAGCAGGAGCTGTGCCTTGACAAAGGAATATGGAGATCTAAGCACAACATTATTCAGATCTTAAAAAAACGCATTGTAGGGTGGTGAGAACATGGCTGCCAGGCTTTTTTTTTTTTTTTTTTTTCACCCTGTTTTTCCCCCTCCCATTTTCCCCCTCCTCTGAAAAATTAAGGCAATGAATATAATATAATATCACATATATATATGCATATATATAATATATATAATAATATATAATATATGATAATATATTATATATTAAGTATATTAATTATATTAATTATATTAATGTATATAATAATATATAAATAATGCATAATATATATGCATATATATATATATATAACATATATAATTAATGTAAATGAATTGTATAATTAAATAATTGACACTAAAAATACTGAAATTGTCATTTATGAGCCAGGACTGTCTCCGAGCTATACCCAGAGTTCAGTTGCTCAAACACACAGCATCCACCATTTCAGGGTGGAAAAGAGCAACAATTTGTGTTTTACCTTTCTCTATTTCTTCTTTATTTAGAGAAAAATTATGTATTTTGGTTTCTTAAAATGTTATATATGAAGAGAAAACCTGCTTGGCATTTACAGCCTCAAAGTAAAGGTTCGTCTTCTAAATTTGTATTTTGTATGTCAAATACAAAACGGGACACATGTCTAAAAATCGAAACATATGTAATAATTGTGTTCATTCTAATTCAACTTGTTTGTTGACTAAAGAAGTTCAGAATATTAATGCAGGGTGTAGTTTATATCCCCTCGGTAATCAAAGGAATTAACATAGAAATAATGGATTAATGCAGTACAAACCTTGAAAAATACATTAGATGTTCAGGTAGAATTTCAGACATGGAAAAAAAAAAAGGCATGAGGGCTGTATACATGATGACCTGGGAAGCACCCAGATACTGTGATAATGAGTATTGTATGAGGATTCCAGAATATACCTGCTTACATTACATCTCTAGAGAGAACAACAACAACAGCAACAACAACAAAACTTTTTCTTTTTTTCATCCTGATTGATTTGCATGAAAACTGAATTGAAAAGATTGAAAATAAGGGAACATTGAAGAACTTACAGATTTTGGCCTAGATTTGGACCTAATTTTCCTCCCTGCTATTTTGTGTTTGGATGAAGAAAAAAAATAATAATTGTGGAAGATCTTTTAATAGATAAAAGTATAACTGTATACTGTTATTTCTTTCACAGAGTGGTAACATCCTGCTTGAACCTCACTATCCAGTTTTGCAGTTGGAGCCAGGACAGGAAGGAAGACGGTTATACCTCTGGCCAGCAACAGAGAGTACACAGTCTCTACTCTTTCAAGATCAGGAAAAGATCGGGTCTTTTAGCCAGCTGTGACTTTGACTGGCAATCTCAAACCATAAGAACAGTCCATAAGACCTGTTGCTGTATACTGTTGTCAACTTGGTTTGGAGTACAAGAGTGGATTTACTACAGCCGTATATTGACACTGGGAGTAATTTGTAGATGCCTAAATCAGAATAACCTTCTTCCTGACTCTGAACTCTGTCACTCTTCTTTTGAACATATATCCTAT
>NC_137697.1:33870509-33884525 GCF_964034855.1 Anser brachyrhynchus
GTTTGTGCCCTCAGGGTTCTTGCACTATGTGCCCTTGAGTTTCTCCCTTTAATGTCTGAGGGTGTCTTTCTCCCGTCGCTTAATGATTCTTCAGGAAATGTCAGAAACAACAGAGATCATAGAACTGATCCTTAGCAAGATGGAGTTCTTCAAGTAAGAGGAGCTGGGAAGTTTGACATCAACAGAAAACTGGTTTGTTGGTGTTTCTTGACTGCTAGTGCTTATATGCACAATTTTAATACATCATTAAGATACACTTTAAAATGAACTCTGCAACTAGAATCCACTGTAGTGGTTTGAAATAGCATTCCTTCTAAGATGGTTTTACATCTAATTTGGCAGCAACAACACAGATATGGATAGGAATTAAACACCACATACCTTATTGCTGTCCCTTTTATATTTTACAGCTCAAATGTACACCTGTTCAACAACACCCTTGCCATTTCACTGCCCCTTGTTTTCTGTTCTGTCCTTTCAATCATGTCTGTCTCATTCCAGACACAGTCAAAGTGACCTATCACATATTATGTACACATATGGACAAAATAGCTTTTTGATATCAGACATCAAATCAAACTTAACATCTCCAGTGACATAAGTAGAAAAACTGTACTGCTGGCCAGTGCTTTATTTAAGCTCTGTTGGGCAGCCCTGTCAGTGTGATGATGACTATAAAAATGCTTTAGTTGCAAGGTACTATACAGTAATATAAATGTATTTATATCTTGATTTCCTGGCATCCAGGTAGCACTTACACTGTATATCAGTTGTCTTATTATTATTATTGTTATTATTATTTATTTATTTATTTATTTATTGTAGTGATTCTTCTCTAACCTGACATACATTTGTGTATATCATTTTAGTTAACAGGGTTTTTTTGTTTTGATCTTTTATATTTTAAGATACTAATATAAATAAATTACACAGATTTTTTAAAGCCACTTCTTTAAAAGCCATGGATATTATCTTTGATAATGAGATGGTCACTCTTCACCTACTGTTTTCTCTTTGATAATGAGATGGTCACTCTTCACCTACTGTTTTCAATAATAGCTTTAATTGTCATTGATTTTAGCTTTTCTAAACATATTTCATTCTCATGAATTTTGGTGCCAAAATGAAGATGAATATTTTGTATTACAAAAGCTATGAATACCCTAGAATAAATGCATGAGTCACTGGGATTGATCTCTTCTACTATGGATAAAAGAATGCGATGTCATATTTGGTGAGGGAAAAAGATCAGTCATATGATTTCTGAAATGGTACCCTAAGTATATTTCACAACAGCCTTACTCCAGAAAACAAGGTATTAATCAGTACTTGGTCCGTAATAACAGTCAGTGGTTCAGCTATCCATAGAAAGTAGCTGCAGTCCTTGGTGTAATAAACAGTCTATAAGATTTAAGAAGCTGAATTATGAAAAGCAGTTCATAAAAAATTAATTTCCTTCATTTTTAATTTTTATGTTCTAAGAAACCCACTGACATGAGAACTTTTTCTATTTATCCTTGTCTTTTCCTACTCTCCCCCTTCTTCCTCCCTTTATTTATTTATTTTTTCAGAAAATTGTCAGAGCTGCCAGGCCCTGGGAGTAACAGATAGAACTAACCCTTTCCTCCCTTACCTCACATCTATAGTCACAATGTAAGAACTAATGTATAGGGGAGTAAAAACATTATATCAATGATTTAAGGCCCGAGAATAGATATTCTCAGGGAATTCTTTGATGCTGGTTGTATTACCAGGCAGGATTGTCACATCCAAAATGAGAGGTATAAAATGTAATTAGATGCTTAGTCCATTGGAATGCAATGGAAGTTGGTTGCCGCTATATTCCGTTTCTTTGAAAATTGCCCTCAAGTTCTCTAAGAGAAGGATGTTGTTGACTTTTGTTTGTAAAATGTGTTGCAATACAAATCAGTAAGTGGACAAGCAGTTTGAGCAAAAGATGAAGGAGCAAGAAATTCACCCTTTTGTTAGAACAAATAAAATAAAATAAAAAATGTTCCTATCTAAATGAGGCTTTTCTGATTAAAAATATAGAAAAAAAATAGTGGTATATAAGCTCTTTAGAGGTAGTGCAAAAAAAAAAAAAAAAAAAAATGTATATATATATGTAAATATAATCCAGCCTGTTCCTTTTGCTTGGAAGGGACTGGTAATGCAGGGAGCTCTCAGTGTTTGTGTAGAGCAGATGGCTCTGCAGAGCCAGAAGTATCAGCTGTTTAAAACTATGACATTGCAAAGTCAGAGGGAGTGGATGGCACAGAGGCAACAGCACACGTGTACCTGCATCCACCAACTGGGATGGAGCTAATAGCAGCCACCACAACCTTGGCATAACCCAGTCTCTCCTTGATACTTCTCCCTGTAGATAGTAAGTAAATGATTAAGCAATAAGTAATTTGAAAGTAAGAGAAGAATAAACAGGAATTCCCAACAGGAATTTAATTAATGGTAAATATCCACTGGAAAAAGGAGTATCAGATGTTTTTCCAACTGTGTCCAGAATTTATTCTTTAGCCTTGAATAATTATTACTGTTAATGCTAGGCATGGATATGATAATATCTAATACTAACAATATTTTCTTGTCATACACAACTCATAACTGTAACCCTATTAGTGAAGGATGACATGATGTAGAACAGATTCTGGCTGTGTTGCCTCGCTGTATTGTAAGGAATAGTTGCACGTCCTATTTTGCAAACATTTAACTATAGCTAGAAATGCTAATGTGGGAAAAAAAAAACAAAGAGAGAGAGAGAGAAAGAGAGATAGTCCATTTGAGAATTACAATACAGTGTTTATCTTTACAAAAAATGATTGTTGCTTGCTAGCAACGGAAAGAAATATACCTGTAAAATGGAACCTGTCAGATAAAAACACCGCATGAGTCCTCAAGTATAAAATGGTCACTGAAATTGTTTTCTGACTACGAGGAGGACAATTGAGATGGAAATCAGCCAAACTAAGAAAGCCCATTTGAATGGCACAAAGGAAATGAGTCTTGAATTTTGTGGTCCACGAGATGTTATTTTCTTTTTCACAACTACTAAAACTATTCATTTATTGGTACAGACTTAATAAACTGCATGTTTCCCACCAATAATTCTTCATGTGCCAAGTCAAGGGATTTACATCCTGATATTTAGGCCTAAATTTTGTTCTAGAAAGTGCAAAATACAGAGTAACTGATCATTTCTTGAAAACTTTTCACAGGACCAAATATTCTAGAAATGTTACTTGTCCCTCCTGTAACTCTAAGATCTAGCAGTACAAGGGCTGCAAAAAGACCTAGGTATAGGTCTCATACACCCACCATTCACAAAACCTCTGCCTCACAGAGGAGAATCCTTCATCACTGGAGATTCTTGACAGTGCTGTAAATTTCCTGCTGTGGTATAGCTGAAAGCTGGAAAAAGAAAAGAAGTCCATAATGCCTAGTGAGTTTTTTGTTTGTTTAATTTCTACAACGTGAAAATCACAGTTTTACAATATTATGATTAATCCCTTTTCCTTCTAGCAAAACATGTTTTTTATTATTCTATGAAAGATTCTCATAGCTGTTGCATGGAAATACAGAATTTTCCACTATAGCATACATGTTGTTTAATCTACAACAGTCACAAGAAAATGAAAAGTTGGGAAAGTTTATTTTTCTTGGACCTACCTCCTTTCCTTGGAGCAACAAAAACAACAACAACAAATCAAACAAAAACAACAAAAATCTTAGCTATGCCTGAAGCTTCATAATTTCACTTTATATTCCTTCTTTTGTTGACTTTTCAAATATTTTTTTTCTTGCCTCCATAATAAATCCATTTATGTTTCGGCAATAATAATCAAGGTAAATGGAAGGTAAAATTAGAAAGAAATGTGTGACATTACTGCTAAGAAATTGTAAATGGGAGTATAAGGTGCACCACAAAAAAATAAGACCACAAGATTCACTATTAAATATTAACTTCAGAGTTCAAGTCAGGCCAGTTATGAAGAAATGTTCATCAGGTAAGAACTGCTTAAGTGTAAAAGAGCAGTTTTCTGAAAGAAAACTTTCTTAGAGCTCAAATTTTTGCAGCTGTCTTTATGACTTTTCAGAGCAGTGGACATCAGTTAACTACAAATTAAGAAAGCAAAGACAAAAGAGAAAACCTATGGAGAAGGCTGTTGTCAAATTTCCCTTAAAATTTAAGAGACTACAAAGAACTTCTTAACGGATACCTTATAGGATAGAAATAAATGGAGATGAGTTCCATTTGTCCAGTTGGACAGTCCGTCAAAATTTATGAAAAGACACAAAACTTGTTTTTAACAAGTCCTGAGTGGAAACAGATAAAAACATTTACATAGTATAGGTGGTGTTCTACTTGCCTACATACTTCCTGGAAGTTGTTTAACTCCCAAGTCATTCATTTTTAACTACTCACTATTATCATTGTATTTGTAGTAAGGAATAGTTTGTTAATATGACGTACTGCTGGTGTTTCATTTAAAGCCATTATATTCAGCCATTTGTAATTTTTATATTACTTTTCATTTCTGTTGATTTTCACATGTTTGGGAACAGACCAAATTTTGTTTTGGTTTGTTTTTTGTCTGATTGCTTGTTTTGAGGTACGAACAAGTGACATATGGCTACTCTTCAGCTAATATTAAGAACATGCTGTGCTGAAAGAAAAGATATCATCCCCAATTCCAATAAGGCTCTACAAATGACTGGGAGAAAATTGTGAATTAAGGACACTGATAGGGTTTGGTTTGCACACATGCAAGTAGTGTTACATCACGCAATATACTCAAAACTCTATGGCATCTAAATTAAATCTTGTCAAAAATACTCTGTTTCTTGGGGTCCTATGACCATTCTCATGTCTTTATATTGTACCTTTTGTTATTTTTCTAAGACAGTCTTACTCAGAAATTCTGTCTTAATCCACCTGTAATGTCAGTAGCTTTTCTGTTGTCCCACATGTCCACATGCCATGGTCTTGAGGGACTACAAAAGACTATTTATACAATCTTAGCTTAATGAAAGTGACAAAGTGCCAATCAAAATTCATGCCAAGGCATCTGGAATGGTATTAACTTGAGCATCAGCTAAGGCTATGGCCAGACAATCTCCACAGAATTTGCTAATTTAATTCATTAAAGATATTACTGATCCCAATTAAGTTGTTAATGTTTGTTGTGTCCCTCTGTCTGTTTGTGCCTGTCCTCTCAAAAAAGCCAGTATGATCATGTAAATGTTCCTTTTTTTGATTCAAGGAAATCAGGTATTTCATTTTAGGCAGTGTTCAGCAGCTATTTATGCTATACAGGTTGGCTTGTGGATGAAGAGTTCTCATCAGTTTGACCCCCATCAGCAGAAGCACAGATAACAGTGTCTTGTAACATTTCAAATTACAGCTGTTTCTGTAAAAATTGCTGTACATATTGTGCTGACAAAAGCTTGTATTTCACAGACATACACTTCATCTCATAAAAGATAAAATAAGGTATTTCTTTCCTTCTCTAAAAATTTCCCTGCTATTGTTTCCAGAATTTTGTCTTGTCCTTTCTTTAAGGTTTGCTGTCTATGTTGTATATCTGTCTATGTATAATGCATATATATATATATGCAAAAGCAAGCGCACAGATGCATATATAACAGCGTGCTGTTTGTGTACATACAAAATATGTAAGTTCTTCTGCACATATAAATCCAAGAACACTGTGTGGCTCTTGAAGGTTATCCAGCTGTCTCTCTGCACTTGGATGACAAGACCTTAAACTTTTTGTTAATGAAATTATTCACTGTGTGCCTGAAGCTGACAATGTCATCAGTAGTAATCAAGATAAACACTGAAAAATCACCATAGCTATGGAGCTTACATTGTAGCTGGGTTTATATGTAATAGTGTTTTTTTGTACACTTACTATAAAACATTGAGCATACCTCTGTTAATGTGAAAAAAAAAAAGAAAAAAAAAGTTATATTTACTCTTTGAGTTCACTGTTGAAGCACACAGCTTCCCCATATAAAGTCCACTAGACTCCAAACTTGAATTACTCTCAAAATACTCTATTAAATAGAAGTATCCCTCAGGCACCGTTTCATTTTATAATGAATATTTTTACTTTGTTATTGGCAGTGAATTGTGTAACTCTTGAATAAATGGTGGCAGGTATTTTAAATTTTATTATTATTATTATTTTACTATTTTTGCTGTTGACTTGAGACTAGCCTGAGACATTTCTTACTTCTATTTCTGGATAGGCAGACTTATTACAATTTGTTCTATCTCTGATGGCTATTTAGGCTGTTAGAGAGACTCAACAGAAAGACAATTTTGACAAGAAATATTGATACTAAGTTTATGTTCTCAGTCCCCAATATTGTAAAAGACACCTCAAAGTATTTAGCACTCTTAAGGATTTGGTTTTAGGTATAGATCATTTTACACATTCATGACTGCATGATGGTAACATGCTCTGACATTGTTTTACATTTCTCTGAATTTGAGAGATGAATGAGTTTATGATGGAAGAAAAAGAGGAAAGAATTAGTTGTTTCTCAGATCTTCTAATTAAATGCCTATTGGACTTTGCTATCTGTGGGTGTGCATCTGTAATGAATTAAAGTTTTTCCATCATTTTTTCATGCAAGAGCAGCCTTACAGCCATCTCTCAAAACAACAGTGTAAGTTTATTATTATTATTATTATTATTATTATTATTATTTATTATTATTATTATATGCTAGCAAAAGTCAAAATTCAGGACCAAAAGGGTTTGGATGAATTTTATTTTAATTAAACAATTATTTTTTAACAAGAATCTTTCCAGTTATAATGTGATGTATGAATTGCAAAAGATGAGATCTGAAATTATAGCACAGGCTTAATATTTCCTACTCTGGAAAAGCACCATGCTGTGTAGCCCTCTGCTTTTCAGCTCTGTTCAGCTATGCTGGGGACCTTCCAGTGGCAAACAGTCTAAGAGATGGTCTTTTGGAAGTCCAAAAAATGTTTCATGGCAAAGAGAGAGCAAAACATTGTGGCATATTGATTATCTAATATACACACTGTGATTCTAATGAAGTTATGCAATTTGTCTTCAATTGTTCAGGGAAAGCAGAATTAAATAGAAAAAAGTGAAAAAGGATATGAAAGAAAAAAAAGTATTTTTCATTGCATATGAACACATAAGAAACAGTTAACATTATTACAACAGTTTGGAAAGGGAAAAGCTAAATATTACAACTGTTTATTTCCCTAACACATGTATTTTATGGTAGAGAATAAGTAATATGAAAAACTTTCACGGGCAACTAAATAGTTTTCTTTCAAGAAAAATGGAATATATTTGAGTGTTTTTTTATGTTTGAGTGCTTCTAAAAATACTAACTCTGAAATTTAATCATGTTTTTAGGTTATTTGAAAGAAAAACTATTAGCCTTAAAACAATATTGCATGCTATCTTAAAACGTCACTTCATTTTAGCATTAAAAGTCCCTATATTTAAGTTAAAACTGAAACAAAAAATAAAAACTACTTTGTTGTGAAACACATTATGCCCGCTGACAACCTGCATCATGTGGTCATTTATGTAAACAATAATGCCATGCAATGTATAACAAATGTAAACGCAATGGAGTTTGTTTCAAACTATAATAAATACTACGTTTTATACTTATTGAAGACATCAATGCTGAAAAAAGTAAGAAACTAAATCCTGATTTTTCCAGTTCATGTTTGTTTCAGTTCTTACATATCTGACTGATCACAATGAACAAATATATATACAGCAGAAAAACCAGGTCAGGCAATGTAGAAACTTCATTTTGATTGAAGTTTTAAGAATGTAGATTTAACATAAATATTGCCTTGATTAATATTCCCTTGCATAGCTTCATTAAAAAATTCAAAACCTAAAAAAATGTACTTTGAAATAATTACCATAATTTCCACTCTTGCTTTATGTTTATTGCAGCTAGATTAATGTCATTTTATATAAAGACATGTTTCTGTATCTGCCTCACATAAAATTACAACAAAAATGATCTTTTTTTAATTAGGTCAGAATATTCTTCTTTCTTAGATTTCAAATACCAAAAATAGTTTCTTTTGTGTCTAGTCTCCACCACCTTCAGAATCTTTCAGCAGCCACAACCTTCAGATTTTTCAAATAGATTCATTTTCTCACAGTGTCTTAACTGATTTCATCAAAATATATCTGATGAGTTACTTCTCCTGAATGAATGTCATGGTGGAGAGGACCTCAATGGACAGCTCAGTCGCTTCACTGAATCCATTTTGGTTGCCATATGAAATGTCAACTAATTTCAAGACTTTGGCTTGCAAGCACTGATCATCCATGTCAGAAAGCCTTAGTTTAGTTTTTAATGTAGCCATTTTACTTAAAACTAGACCAGCCAGGTTGCTCTCATTACAGGAAGAAACATCTGCACAAGTACTTCAGTAGATTTTCTTCAACAGTTTCATCATTTTTGCTGTCTTTTAATGAGCAGAAAGCAAAGCACACAAGCTTCACCTGCCATGTTTCTTTGAGAGATGTGATTCTGTGAATGTATGCCTTTTTTTTAAGGTGCATGTTCACCACTATCTTTTCCAATAGAACAAAATCTTCGTGCATTTATTAGGCCCATGTTGTCCCAAAAACTCTTAGTAAGTGTTCCCCATTAGGCAAGACCATTTAAACCTGCTTATAAAGTAATCTAGAATCTTGGCTTCTTACTTCTGCTGCAAATATCTCAGATGATTTCCAGTACAGAAATACAATTCATTTGACTCAACAGCATCTCCTTCATATAACTTATTTTTCCTATTTCAAATAATCCTGGACATTGGAGATAATATGAAAAAACTGCAGTGGAAAAAATGTTTCAGATTATCTCCTGATTTTCAGTGTTTGCGTTCATGTTTTGAATCCCGGAGGCAAACAGAGTATCTTCTTATCCTTTTTTTTTTTTTTTTTTTTTTTTTTCAGAATGACTTTTTGCTTTCCGTATCATTCTAGAGTGATTATCTTTACCACTAGTAATACAAACTAGTGTTTAATTTAGCCTGAATTTTTCAATTCTCCAGTGCTTCCAAAATCCAAGGGAAGAAGACCAATTAAACCTTTTGACCACTGTAGCAAAAGTATAATCAAGGTCTGAAGTTCAGGCTACAGGTTCCTGAATTCAGTGAAAATTACTCATGTACCTGCAGGCATTGCACCACCCCAAAAACAATTTTCATAGTACTGAAGTCATCAGGAAATGTTCTACTTAAAGGGTTCAATTCCTTGATCTGCCTAAGAAGATGACTTTGAGGGGAGTATTGCTTGATCATTATGGGATCATTATGGCATAGTATTGTAACTATATATAGTACTATATATAACTATTATATCAGTATCATTATGGCATGTTATTGTATCTTTATAGTTACTGAGCTCTTTTCCTATTGGAAGAAAAGTTATTCACTTCTACTTTAATTTTGGTAGTTCCACTAATAAGGCACTATGTATGTTTTAGTGCTCCAAGTATGTTTACGTTGTATACAAGGGCCTCTATGTTATATTGAGGACCAAGGCACAGTTTAAGAACTGTTAAAGGCTTGTCTTCTAAAAATAGAGTTTGTTTTCACAAATGTTCGCTAGATTCATATAACTCTGAGATACCTAGCGCAATAGTTTATTAACTCATTCCTGTTCTTTAGTCGGACATAAATGATATTTGCTAGAACACGTAATACACAAACCTTCTTATCAGCAACAGTGAGGGAGGAATACATGATTCCATACATTTTGTGTGAAGGCATGTGTTGCAAATTACAATATTTTATTTATTTGTTTTATATAAGCATTCTGATTGAAAAAATACTTAAACCAGAAAAATGAAATAATATTTTGGATATTTCCTTTTTTTTTTTTTTTTTTTTTTTTTGTCTTTTAATGACAAATGGAGAAAAGATTGACTGCATTTCTGAGGATCATATTCTCACCTATAATAAATTATTACATTGCTGTAGCTTTCAATTTTTCTGTGCAGTGTACACTATATGAAGAGCTGGATACACATCTTAAAAAAATCTTTTGAAGAGCAATACACAAAGCACTCAAGAAAATCATGCAAGCAAGAAAGAAATATCAATGTTCGTAAAGCACTTGCAGTATTTTATAACAACAGTTGGTGGTTTTTTGTTTGTTTTTGTTTGTTTATGTTTCATAAAAATAACACTGTTCCCTGATTGTCTTAAATTCCTCATCACAGTGAATATGAAGTTTTGCATTTTTTTTTCTTTCCCACCTTTCTTTAAACAAACAAATAAACAATGGACGAAAGAGTTGCAACAACATGCTATAAAAAGGAAAGGGGGATGAGAAAAAAAGTAAAGACCAAAATACACCTTGCCAGAACTGATTTATTTTGCAAGAAATCAGATTCAGATCCAGTTAATTGTCTTCATAATAACTCTCAACATTTTCAGATACATATTGCGATCTTTTCTATGACGAAATATGTTTTTGGATTGCCTCCTTAATCTTACTTATCAAAACCTGGACCAATCTCTGTCTCAAACCTCAGAAATAAAGCCTACATAATGAAAACTCATAGGGGAAGAACAAACTCTATTTTGAGGATCAACAGATTTTCTTCCCAGATATGGTCTCAATTATTATAAGTAGAGCAAACAGCGGTAACTGAATCCTGCAAAGAAAGATATTTTTCATTGAGGGGTAGACACCATACTGCAGTTCTTTGCTACAGTGAGAGTAATCCATGATCTCAAAATGTATCCTATGGCAGTTGGCACCCTTAATAATCAAACAACACTTACTGACTGCAGCTAAAAAGCCAAGGAGACTGCAATGCTTGACTTAATGTTGTGGGTCATGACCTGAGAAGATTAAAAACTTATTTAGATAAACTGGGTCCAAATGACTAACTGCTGAGTTGTCTGAGGACCTTCAGTTAAGATGATCAAGTCACAAAGTTACACAAATGTTACTTTGGAATGGTGAAATGCCTGATTCATTGTTCCCTCCTGATTCCTGTATGAAATAAATTTAGTTTACAATTAAAAGGACTATCCCTTCTTCCTTATCGACAATTTATAGGCATTCCCTAGCCACTGGCAACCAGTATCTTGCCTGCCACTTATAATAATAGAGATTTTGCATACCAATTTTGGATTCTAACTGTTTCTTTAAAGCCCAACATTTTTTAATTATGAGAGCTCTTGCCGTAAGAATTGCCGGAGGTCCTCTTTGGCCAACAAAAGCTCTCCCAGTGACAAAAATGCAGAACAAAGATACTCATAAGGGTCCATATTAGCTAGACTGACTGTCATTGAGTACAAAAATAAAAACTACATTTAGATTTGCAAACTGTGAAAGTGAGTGGGAAATCAAAAAATCACAAGAACCTTATATTTGAAAAGTCATTTCTGATGGTAGAAACATATTAATAGACTTTTCTCATTTTCTAGGCCCTAAAATCTATTTGTCTTTGGTAGTTCATAGCAGCCGTGAATACTGTGTTCTCAAAATATGCCTTAAAAAAATCATGGCTGATTTGTTTCCTGTTCCATCCCTCCTTCCTTTTTTTTTTTTTTTTTAAATGTGTAATTTTTTAAAAATTAAAATATCATTGATAATTTAGTTCTCTAAAAGCAACTATTCAGCTGCATACAGAAATTAATTTCAAAATGTTTCCCTTCCATTAAATCACAGACACTATCTTAATTAATGTCTATTCCACACTGAATTTTACAAATAACTTCTCTTACTGAAAAAAATCAATGAGAAATCACAAAAATAGCTTCTGCTTTATTATATTTATTTATTTATTTATTTATTTATTTTGTTTGTTTGTGTTTGTGAAGATCAGTAGTAGTAAAGATTGTTACCTCTCTGTTATTGTCTGTGATTGTCTTATTTATTTTGTGTGCTTGCAACCCAGAACGCCAACTGTATCATGGGCTTTATCAAAAGAAGCATGGCCAGCAGGTCAAGGGAGTTGATTCTTCATCCCTACTCTGCTTTCATGAGAACCCACCTAAAGTACTGTGTTCAGATCTGGGGGTCCCAAGCATGAGAAGGATGTGGAAGTATCAGAATGAGTCCTGAGGAGGACCACAAGGGCACCTCTGCTATGAAGACAGGCTAAGAGAATTGGGGTTATTCAGCCTAGAGAACAGAAGTCTGTGGCAAGATGTTATGGCCTTTCAATACCTAAAGGAGGCCTAGAGGAAAGCTGGGGAGGGACATTTTATTAGGGAGTGTAGTGATAGGACAAGGGGGAATGATTTTAAACTAAAAAGGGTAGATTTAGATTAGATATAAGTAATAAATTCTCTACTCAAAGGGTGGTGAGGCACTGGAACAGTGAAGTTGTGGATGCCCCATTCCTGGAAGTGTTTAAGGACAGGTTGGATGGGGCTTTGAGCAAGCTGGTCTAGTGAAAGGTGTCCCTTCCCATGGCAGGGGTGTTGGAATTCAATGATCTTTAAGATCCCTTCCAACCCAAACAATTCTATGATTCTATGATTAGTCCTTTTCTAATAGCAACCAAGGGAAAATATTTTAATGAGGCAGTATGAAAATATGTAACTTCTGAGAAAGTAACCTCTTCAAGCATCTACATCTCTGTATTGGATTCACCAACTACATTAAGTGGAGTTCGCTCAGTGTCACACTGAAGGGACATTTGAATGGTAACAGATAATGTGCTCTAGAATTGATATTTTCTCATTCCATATGGATAGATTCATAAACTGTCTCATGGTTAGATCTGTGTAAAAAGTTAAACTTGTGTTTTGAAGTGAATTGAATTGTCTTAAATCATCTAGTGGTTTTATCAACTCTATGAATTGTACATAAAGCAGTAGTATAATCTGAATACTGTGAGAGTGAGAAAATGGCACATGATTTTATTTAATTGTTCATTACAGTAACTTTCACCCTGTGACATTAAACATATGCTCTTTTTGAAAATAGTCATTAACCTCTCACATGATGTATAACTAGCTTTATCACTCCGGAAAAAAAAAAAAAAAAAAATCCCACTTTGAGTTCTGAAAAGAAGATCCACTGGGAGACACACAAATGGTAAACCACACTGAAGGACACAAAAAGGCCCATAAAACATCAGTAGGGTTATAAAGGTCTATGGATTTTAATTGCTGTGTGCCATTGGGCCTTTACAAAGCAATCAAGCAGGCAATCTCCAAAGACAGCCCTGCCATAATACATTTAACAATAGAGTTCTCACCCCATCAGCAGACTAGGGTTTATGAAGGTCCCAATAGCAATTAATGACCTTGTACATTGAAAGAAAAAGACAAAATTACTTAAATTGGCTACCCTTTCTGGATACATATATTACACGTAGGAAAGTGTAATTGCACGGCAAGGAATGCAGAAGATTTGATGACAGACAAAAAAAAAATAAATCTTATTGATCTGATGTTTTTGTCTATGTATATTTTAAAGGGCACAGAAATCTGCTCTTCTGATACTACCTATGGAATGTTCTGAAAAACAAAGCATATTGCCAATGAATGGAGTATTTTGTTTTAGGCAGCAGGTTATAATATTCTAACTGCATAACATTATTTTTCTCAAGAATCTGGAAAATTCTATTTTTCTGGCATAGAGTTGGAATTCAAAATGTAAATGTACAATAGCAACAATAAACAAGGTTACATGGACGACATGGTTAATTCTGAGGAATAATAAATGGAAACTTTTTTTTTTTAAAGTATATTTGCCATCTTGATAAATGTGCTTGCAAATACCAATGATGAAATTTTACAAGGATGCAAATATGAAGGTGGAGGGCAATATGCAAAAAAAAGGAATAAATGAATGAATATATTCACTATAGTTAGTGTGAAGATAAACAAGTCATGTAGTTAAAGCTGTATATGAAAGTGAAGGGGAAAAAAATAAGAAGTTAGCCCATGGAACACTATATGTGGTAACATTTACAACTATATTTCTAAAGTGAACATTT
>NC_137697.1:33884725-33917225 GCF_964034855.1 Anser brachyrhynchus
TTTTTCTTTTTCTTTTTCTTTTTCTTTTTCTTTTTCTTTTTCTTTTTCTTTTTCTTTTTCTTTTTCTTTTTCTTTTTCTTTTTCTTTTTCTTTTTCTTTTTCTTTTTCTTTTTCTTTTTCTTTTTCTTTTCTTTCTCAGTTTCTTTTTCAGTTCAGCTAGCATATTGACTACGACAATATTCAAAAACAAAATGTTCTGTTCATTACTTACAAAACAATTTAAGTGGTGTTGCTTTCTTATCTAAACTACTAACTTCCTACATCTTAATTTCTGACTATTATCCTCCATATTTATGATTTTCAATATCATTATTTCTTTCAATTTCTTTCCAGTTCATTTCACTATAAACATTTTTCATAAAAGTGATTCTTATAATAATGACTTATAAGGTGGAATTTTTATTCATTTTTTGGTTTCCTAGTTCTCATTGTGTCAACATTTCTTCCTTGGCATGTACATATACCTACTCAATGTTAATTTTAGTCTTAATATGGAAAAAATATCAGTAGGAGAAATAAAAAGTGTAGTTAATATGATTAATATAATGTAATAAGAAAAAGTTTTGTAAAGTTTCATGCATGAGGGAATCATCAAAAACTCATGTTCAGCATATACCACTTTTATCCTGCATGAAACCCAGAGACTTTAGGTAGAATGAATTGCTTTAGTACTCTGTTAACTAAATGTGCTAGGCAGAGAATAGAAGAAAAGAGGTTTAAAACAGGGGCCTCACATTTATTGAAATTGTTAGGCTGATGCAAAACTGGTTCTCAGAAATTTTGCTATTATCACTTGAAGGTTTTCACTTAGCTTTTTCATGCTAAATGTCCAGGGAATAAAAGTTCAAGTCCTGGAAGAGAGTTTTTCTGTCAGTCTGCACCCACAATTAGTGAACATATAACCATATGTGATAATGCTATAAGAGAGTGTCTCTGACATTTTAACATTCTACTAATATCAAACTACCTTCATAACGTGGAAACAGAATTTCATTTCAAGGCTGAGCAAACTCAGCATCATCATATACTGCACCTTGTCATGTTATTGCTGAAAAGAAAGTAAAATATACCACAGGATATCTTCTTCAGTAAGGGCACCTCTCTTTTCCTCACCATTCTTGTTTAACATCTTAAATAAAACCATCTAAGCATAATGCAACTGGATGTTGGGCACTGTTGCAATCTTTTCCTATACCAACCAGTACCAGAATGTTAAATGTTCATTATTTTTTATGAGATACTGACTCGATGTACAACTCATTGTGCTCTGCAAGAACAATGTTCTGGGCTTGCAGAGAAACTTCTCATATGTCTCTATGGATGAAAGTAGTCTGGGACTAGAGCACAAACAGCATTTCTGTAACCTTAAAGGGAGGGGACATTCTGACTAAATGAAATATATCACTCTAATGAGAGACCTTGTTTATAAATTATGAAAGATGTCTGGCAGTGTTGAGTATTGAAGAGAAGCCAAATGGCAACTCTTGTATTCTGATATGAATGTCTTATCAGAGTAGCAATCGTTCATATTCCTATATTAGTGATATATCCTATTATGATGGCTGACTATATCTTGGCTTAGACAAAGTGTTGTCTGATAAATATTCTTAATGCATAAATGCCTGTCGGGAACAAACAACAACAAAATGGGGACAGATGTTTGGCTCTCTTTGGAGCTCATCAACACAGTTCAACTGCTTCATCTGTCAGATGGGTTCAGCCCCCAGTCCAGATAAAGAGAAGCTGGGTATTTTGAGAATAAATAGAGCTAAGTGAATAATGTGTAGCATATCATACACTCAAGAAAATTTAGCCTTCTGCTCAGAGAATATTCATGAGTAGATCATGATTTTTCTCATGCTCATCAAACACATTCAAAAGCTGTCTTTTGAAATATGTAATTATGTGAACAGAGCAAATATGCAGAATACAAATTACTATTATTATTACTATTATTATTATTGGTTAAGAAGAAGGGAAATTGTGAAACTGTGGTCACCAAAAGGCAAGATTATTATTAGACTGCATATGGGAAAAGTCTGTTGTGTATGCAGGTATGTGACAACTTCAGGTATGATTGTTATAAGTGAAGGTCTGGAAAGAGATTCTTACATATGGAGCTACACTGTGAGGTGAGAGGGCGAGGGCTGACTTTGCTGCTTCTTTAAACTACATCAATGAAAAATCTGCTCCCTAGAGGTGTTAGCACACAACTTCCAGTTTCTGAGTCTTGGGAATCTCCATTATGCCCTTTCTCATACATCTGGTTCTGTCTTTAGGGAAATTGTGAGTTTGGATGAGGTTTTGGTCATGCAAAAATACTTTTTTAAAATTTATTTATTATTATTATTATTATTATTATTATTATTAATTTTATTTATTTATTTATTTATTTATTTTTGTGTCCTAGGAGATGACAATTAGAAATTGGAAAAGTCTTGGGTCATTTGGTTCATTCCCCCTCAAATGAAAGATTGCTCTCTACAGTGAGATTTGTTAAATTATTAATTGCTGGTAATTTATCTGATTAATTAGAACCTTTTGCTAAAAATAAATTATTGAGATCTATTCATTGTCTGGTCAGTTTTGCAGGTGGCTATATAATATTCTGAAAGTAATGTACAGATTATTTTGAAGTATTACCTTAATGTCCTAGGCAGGATTAAAGGCCTACCATGCTAGGTCATGTACAAAATGTACAGGAAAACATAATCTTTGACTTGATATCTTTATAGTCCGATTACAGACAAGTGATTAAACCATATAGTAAGAGAAATAGGAAAACAGTGGTAACAGTGTAATTAGTGAAACTTCAGAGGTCTGCTGCGTGTATGCTCAATTTATTTTGAATTATGGGTATTTAAAACATATTTATATGTTTACGTATATAAAACATACCATATTTATGTAAACATTACCCTCTCTCTTGCCTAGGCCTTGGATGACTTCTTAAAGTTGTCACGGTATACATTTATAAGGGGAGATTTTGATATTCAAGTCACATATACACACAATCTTGGAATATTTTTCAGTGTGCTTCCATGAGACTCATCATGCCAGGTGTTTCTATTTGGAGAAGTAGTGTACCTTTGGGAAGCAAGTCATCTACTTCAAATCAGCAGGTAACAAAATCTTGATCTAAAATCTTCTGAAGCCAGTGATTTTACTTGCTTTGTACCAGATCCTAAGCCTTCATCCTGTAAACTTTCTAAGTGGGACATCTTTGAGCCAAATTTGATGTCTGTGGGAAACCTTTTCTCCTCAGAAATATTTTATGGAGCTTTGTTAACTCTTGGGTACAAATCTTGGACTTCATGTTAGAGTTAAAGGCAATAGCTAGGGTGTGTGTCTTTGAATAAACTCTCAAGACTTGCTGAAGCTCTTCTGTACTGCTTCTGTGTTTTTTATCATAAATCATTAGCTTCCCACTCCTGATGTCACAGTTCTGTAACAGCTCCCTAGTGCCTACCTCCACCTAACCTTAAAATAGATCATGCCTTCTGGCAAGGGACAGGAGCAAGAGTTTTACTGAAAATCTGTGTTTAAGCACAATGGATAAAGACCTGCTGCCGTGTCATTGCTGAAGGGGAGGTGAGAATGTCATGAACATATTGAAGATCAGGGACAGTGAATTTGATCTAAAAACTCTCTGTGTTTTGTTTGAAAGGGCAGTAGATATATAACTTTCACAGAAGTCTCCACGCTCCCTACTCTTTTGCTAAAAAACATCAGTGTACTTTATTACTGACTTCCACTTCAGATTTCAAATACAGAAGAGCCAGCTGGAGGAGAAAATAGGAAAATATGAAATAGATATACACATTTGAAAATAATGCCAATGGAAACATTGGGAAAACAAAACAAAACAAGCAAACAACAAAAACAAAACAACCAACACCAACAACAATAAAATCAACCACTTTTTTTAGCAATAATAATATTATATGCTTGTTATGCAATACAAAGTATCTTTCATCAAAATAAATAAATAAATAAATTCCCCAAGTACTTGGCATATACTACCATAACTTTGTTCACTGCAGTGATCAGAAAAGTAACACAGCTTTATTACACCTCCTAAAATCCTTTTAAATTGGTTGAGTAAAGATGGAATACTTAAATATGCAATAAGTCTCTGTACAAAATTTTACTTATAATGTATCTAGAAGACATTTTGACAAAGAAAAAAGAACAGTGCTCCTGCCTCCCAGAAAGCACTATAAGATGTTCATTGTTCAAAAACAGCAGAAGAGGTCCTAGAGTATGTGTACTGAATACATCTGAAAGATGAAGCAAAATCTGTGAATTTGAACTTCAGAACTGATTGTTACCTGAATTGAACAGTGTGTCTTGGGCAACAGAATACAGGAAAAACGGGTACCTTTTGTAATTTTTGTTAATTGTAGGTAATAAGTCTAGAAATCCAGTGTCTTACTTATATTAAGTTACACTCTCAACTTTCTCAACTTGTCTGTCTCCTACTATTCCTTTTCCTTCATGTCTTTTTTTTTTTTTTTTTTTTTTTTTTTTTCCCCACTACCCTCTGACAGTTACCAGGAAACTAAAAACTAATTGACATCCTTGTTTCCCACCTAATATGCTTCATTTCGGAGTTTGACCAAAATTTTAGTTTATAAAGAACTTAGCTACTGTGAGGGGGCACATTTCAGGAGAGTTCTGTCAGAGGACATTTGAGACACCTCCAGTTAGCAATGATACTCAGGTTTCAGTGATTCAACGATGTTCAGCTGGCAATTATATTCAGACTTCAGGGCCTTGAGACAACTGGTTAGGAGATCAGGAGCACAACTAGTGATTTATTCTGTTGCTCTTGTTGCGGGACATGATGAGGGGAGAATAAGGAAGAGGCAGCAGATCAACATCTGGCTCCACGCATGAGGAGGACTATTCTGTTGTTGTTTTTTGTTTTGTTTATTTGTTTGTTTTGATCATGGTTCGTTTTACATGACACAAGGACTGCTGGCAAAAGATGAAGTTCACCTGTCACAATGAGGTAAAAGAATCTTTGTTCAGGAGTTATCAGGTCTCATTGAAAGGGCTTTAAATGACATTTGAAAAGGGAAAGAGATAAAACCAAGCTTGCTAAAGATAAGCCTGAGGGTGGTATGCCACTCATTGTGGGATGGTGTACTAGCAAGGTCCCTCAATTTGTCATCCCATTAGAGGTAGAAGATGGTGAGCCATGCAAGAACAAAGGGTACAAATGATATTAATGCTTTAAAAATCACAAAAGTGCCTGAGAATGGTCACATAAGAATCAGGGCTTCTCCTTCCCAAAAAGTGATGGGATGGCTAGCCCAACTGAATACATCTACTCCAATGCGCACAGCATGAGCAACAAACAAGAGGAGCTGGAAGGCATTGTGTAGCAGGAAAACTGACCTAGTTGCCATCACAGAAACATGGTGGGATGACTCACACAACTGGAGTGCTACAATGGATGGCTACAAACTTTTCAGAAGGGATAAGCTTGGAAGGAGAGGTGATGGGGTAGCCTTGTATGTTAGGGACTGTTTTGATAGTTTAGAGCTTAATAATGGTAACAAGGTTGAGTGTTTATGGGTGAGAATCAGGGGGAAGACCACCAAGGCAGCTGTCATTGTGGTAGTATGCTATAGACCACCCAACCAGGATGAAGAGGCAGATTAAATGTTCTGTTAACAACCAGGAGAAGTCTCAAAACCACTAGCCTTTGTTCTTATGCCGGACTTCAACTTATTAGATGTCTGCTGGAAATATAGTACAGCAGAGAGGAAACAGTCTAGGAGGTTTCTGAAGTCTGTTTAAGATAACTTCCTGACACTGCTGGTAAGTGAGCCAACTAGGGAAGGCACCCCCACTAGACTTTTTGCTTGTTAACAGAGGACTTGTGGATGATGCGAAAGTTGGAGACCATCTTGGGCATCATAATCCTCAATTAGTAGAGTTTTTGACTGTTAGAAAGTAAGGAGATGAGTTAACAGAACTGCCACCCTGGACTTCCAGAGGGCGGATTTCAGCCTATTAAGGAGACTGGTTAATGGAATCCCTGGAGAGGCAGTCCTTAAGGGCAAAGGAGTCCAGGAAGGTTGGGCACCCTTCAAGAAGGAAATCTTAAAGGCACAGGACCAGCTGTCTCCACATGAAGAAAGATGAGGTGGTGCAGAAGAAGATTGACCTGGCTGAACAGGGAGCTGTGGCTAGAGCTCAGGAAGAAAAATAGACTTTATGATCTTTGGAAAAAGGAGACAGCCACTCAGAGGATTACAAAGATATCATGAGGCTGTGCAAAGAGAAAATTAGAAGGGCCAAAGCCCAACTTGAGGACAATCTGGCTACTGTCCTTAAGGACAATAAAAAGATATTTTTACAAATACATAAACAAGAAAAGAAGGACTAAGGAGAATCTCCATCCTTTATTGGTTGTGGGGGGAAACATAGTGACAAGAGTTGAGGAAAAGACTGAGGTACTTAATGCCTTCTTTGTCTCAGCCTTTAGCAGTAAGACCGGTTGTTCTCTGTCTGCCCAGACCCTTGAGCTAGTAGGTAGGGACAGGGAACAGAATGAAGCCCTCATAATCCAAGAGGAAATGTTTAGTGACTTGCTACTCCACTTAGATATTTGCATGTGGGGCCAGATGAGATTCACCTGATGGTACTGAGGAAGCTGGCAGAAGTGCTTGCCAAGATGCTTTTCATAATTTATCAGCATTCCTGGCTATCAGGAGAGGTCCCAGTTGAATGGTGGCTATCAAATGTGGTGCCCAAGGCTGCAAGACCCAGGGAACTACAGGCCTGTTAGTCTTACTTCAATGTCAGGGAAGGTTATGGAGGAGATATTATGTGTCATCACACAGCACATGTAGGACAACTAGGTGATCTGGCCCAGTCAGCATGGGCTTATGAAAAGCAGGTCC
This sequence comes from Anser brachyrhynchus, assembly GCF_964034855.1. NCBI lineage: Eukaryota > Metazoa > Chordata > Aves > Anseriformes > Anatidae > Anser > Anser brachyrhynchus. The sequence continues at coordinate 33,891,643 of NC_137697.1, forward strand.
TGCTTGACTAACCTGATCTCCTTCTATGACAAGGTAATGTGCTTACTGGATGAGAGAAAAGATATGGACGTGGTCTACCTTGACTTCAGTAAAGCTTTTGTTACTGTTTCCCACCGCATTCTCCTGGAGACTCTGGCTGCTCATGGCTTGGGTGCGTGTACACTTCACTGGGTAAAAAACTGTCTGAGTGGCTGGGCCCAAAGAGTTGTGGTAAAAGGAGTTAAATCTGATCACTAGTGGTGTCCCCCATGGCTCAGTATTAGGGTCAGTTCTCTTTGATATCTTTATCAATAATCTGTATGAGCAGATCAAGTGCACCCTCAGTAAGCTTGCAGATGACACCAGCTTAGAGTAGTGATCTGCTAGAGGGTAGGAGGGCTCCACAGAGGGATCTGGGTAAACTTGACTGATGGGCTGAGACCAGCTGTGTGAGGTTCAACAAGGCTAAGTACCTGGTCCTGCACTTGGGGCACAGCAACCCCATGCAATGTTACAGGCTGGAGGAAGAGAGGCCGGAAAGCTGCCTGGCAAAACGGGACCCGGGGGTATTGGTCAATACCAATTTGAACCAGCAGTGTGCTCAGGTGGCCAAGAAGGTCAACAGCATCCTGGTTTGTATCAGAAGTATTGTGGCCAGCAGGACTATGGAAGTGATCACCCTTCTGTACTCTGTTCTGGTGAGGTCGCACCTCGAATACTGTGTTCAGGTTTGGGACCCTCACCACAAGAAGGACATCAGGGTGCTGGAGTGTGCCCAAAGAAGGGCAACAAAGATGGTGAAAGGGTTAGAGAACAAGTTTTATAATCAGTGGTTGAGGAAGCTGGAGTTGTTTAGTCTAGAGAAGAAGAAGCTCAGGAGAGATCTTGTCTCTCTCTACACCTATTTCAAAGGAGGCTGTAGCACGGTGAGGTTCAGTCTCTTCTCCCTAGCAACAATCAATAGAACAAGAGGAAATCATCTCAAGTTGTGCCAGGGAATTATAGGTTACTTAGATTGGATGTTGGAAAAAAAAATCTTCACTGAAAATGTTCTGAGGCTTTGTAACAGACTGCCTGGGGAATTAGTTAAGACACCATCCCTAGAGGTTTTCAAAAGATGTGTAGATGTGGTGCTTAGGGACATGGTTTAGTTTTAGCCTTGGTTAGTGCTAAGTTAACAGTCAGACTTGATGATCTTAGAGGTCCTTTCCAACCTAAATGATTCTATAACTCTAAGATGTTCTGTGTAGGACAAATACAGCAGAAAAAGCAGTTGGACAATGGTGTCCTCCATGCCTTTATTTATTCACCTTCTAATGTTTATGAGGAAGTGTAGTATTTCTACATTAAAATAAGCTTTTTAAATATCAAAATGCTTTTGTCTATACTAAGTCTGACTAAAAACATATTGTGAAAGAAGATGAAGAAATAGGTAGAATGTCCCCTATTTCTGTCCTCTGGTTCTTTATGAGTTTACTGCCAATAAATCATAACATCTGAAGACCCAGTAGGGCAAATGGTTTCACCTGGATAAATTTCCAAGTTCATGTCAAGATAATAGACCTAACTGGCAGTATAAGTTATATTAGTATCATCTTTTTGCACATACATCCAGTGTGCATGTGAGCTTTGGAAATAAGAGGAACATATATGACCACTTACTTTCCCAGTAAAGTTTTTGTCAGGGCCTCCATTGCAACAATGTTAAATTAAGCTAGAATTATTGTAAAAAATATCACTCCCCTAAAGCAGATGAGCTATGACGCTATATAATTGCAGTATTTATAGTATGTTGCAAAAATAGCACTATATTGCTAGACTTTTGTGAGACTTTTTGTGTTCTTTCATAGTCCCAGTTTTCAATCTCATTGTGAAATTTTATTTGTGAAGAACAGATTAGGATTTTCTTAAGTGACAGTGGAGTTAAACACCACAAGTCAAAAGGAGCTGGGGAAGTAAACAGCAATATCTACTTTAAATAAATAAATAAATAAACCCTAAATATCTTTGCTTATGTCAAATGCTAAATTTATGTTCATTGAGAACTAGGGTGATGGGAAATTTTGGAAGTTGTCTGTTTAAAAAAAAAAAAAAACCTCCTTATACCTTTTTTTTCTTCTTCTTTTTTTTTTTTTTTTTTTTATTTAGCCAAACATAAAGGTGTCCTAATTCTTCGTGTGTACAGTTTGGTGTTTACAGAAATTGTATTTTTTTTTCTTTTCTTCCTGAAAATCTGTCTTTGAATCGAGCTATTTAAAGTCTCAGAACAGTTAGTTATTAAATTTTACAAGCAAATCATATCCATGATTCAGTCTAATTTTTTGGTTTTGGTATCTTCAATATTATTCTGTCTCATTAGGAAGAGGAAAAGTTATTTTTCCAACCTCGGCAAAATGAAGACTTAATATTACTCTGATAACATTCATTGCTGTGTACTTTATTTGCATAATATTTATCATTTCTTCAAGGACACATTTCTCCGAAGAAAACATTTCTGATTGTTTTCTTTGAAGCTGCTTCCCTTTTTCCTCATGAAAATGCTTCATGTGATCTTTGGAACAGAGATAAAGAGGGATTACAGGGTGTTAAGTGATCCTGCCCTGAGATCCTGTGTTTGAAGAGTTTTTCTTCTTCATCTCTTGATTGCCCTGCCAGTGGACTGTATTGAAGCTTCCTCTACAGGGTGAGGTGACAAGGACTGTGAAGGGGTGATGTGCACCCTCATCCTGCTCTGTGTGGGAGTCAGGGTGAAGGTGGAGATGACAGCTAGGGAAAGTACCACAGAGCTACCTTCACCCTCAATGAATGGAGATATTCCATTCTGTCAGTTATATGTGGCCTCCTTTACTGGGACCCCTCTGTGCATAGGGATCAGCAGCCAGGGAAATTACTGTTGAGCCCCCCAGTCACCTAGGGAAACAGACAAACAAAACTAAAGCAAACATAACAAAGCAAAGCAAAACAAAACAAAACAAAAACCATCTACAAAGCAAGGTAAGCCAGAGTGCTAGTGCTAGTGATAAACTATTTGTACCAGCTTGACCACTAGAATTTGTCCCATGCATGAATTACCCACTTATACTTTATAAAACACATATGCAAATAAGGCACTTTTACAAAAATTGCTCATTGGACATTAGATCCGTCTTCCATCGTTCATGTTATTTCCCGCAGTGCTGATTACAAAAATTGCTCATTGGACATTAGATCCGTCTTCCATCGTTCATGTTATTTCCCGCAGTGCTGATACTTTCAGTGCTTGGAACTTATATATAGTTCTTACGAAATGACAGTACTGGAACCCTCTTGAATGTGATTGGCTCAGCATATCTCTGGGCAGCTTGCAAATATCCTTTCTGTTCACATTAGTATATTTCCAGTCTAGATTTTCTTTTAATTAAAAAAAAAAAAAAGGACTTTTAAAAAAGAACAAGAAGAAAGTTGGCTGTTTCCTAAAGCAACATTCAAAGCAATTAAACGAAACCTTTTTAACAGCATGATCTTTTTCATTTTCACTATCACCTCCTTAGCCTTAAGTAAAAACCAAAAGAGACCTTTGAAAAATGATGATTTTTTATATTTAATATGTGATCTTTTCATGTTTCTGCTGTTGTATGCTTTTGAGCTGTCTAACAACTATGGATATGTAGCTGGCAGAAGGGCAAAACTTGTCTCATATCCTGTGAAGAGGTGACTACCTGAAGTGTGTGTATGAAAGAAAGCATAAGAATTTTCTGAAAGGTTCTACTACAGAGAATATAGGGCTGAGACCTTCATCTAACCCTGGATGCACGTTATTCTTAATAATGCATATCTGTACAGTTTTTGCAGACCTAAAATAGTGAGCTTACTAAAATTGACAATATTTTACTGAAACAGAAAAAAAAAATGTTTCCTGTATCTTTCACAGTTCTTTAATTTGTGACATATCACTTTTATCTCCTCTTTCTTTAACACCAGATTTGGTTTAATTAAATTTATGTCAAATGAACACATGAAATGAAAAGAAAATCAGAAAGCCTGCAGTTGCCCATTAGTGAGTCAGTGACTGCACAGTGAAAGGCTTTTGAAGCCTGGCTTACTGCCAGAACAAGCTTGCAATGATGCTTAGAGACACCGATGATGCTTTGAAGGAAAGGACTTAACTGACCTGAACCTGCTCCATGGAATCAGTCCAAATCCTCATGGGCTGGATGTAAAGTCTATAATAAGTCTTCTGTCTTCAACCATTTACCTGTCAAGTGAAAAGAATCAGGGTGTGAAACTACAGTATCTATACATAATTAATTAGAAGAGATGATTCTTTATTTTGTACCTGCTTAAAAAAACTCCCCAAATTTCCAAGAATTATTTAATAAATTAGATACGTATTTGTCACTAATTAGTTTATCTATCATTATTATTATTATATTTATTTTTTAATTGGATCTACAAATCTGTAAAACATTAAATATTATTGCCTTACTCCGTGTGCAATGGAAGTGAGTTGTGCTGACCATACAGGTGTCTGTTAAAGTTTGGTCCTCTGAGATCCTGTGAACCACGGTCCAAATCTGGTGAAGTAAAGTAACATATGTATAAAGTAAAGTACTTCATGTGTCTGGGAAAAAGGCAGACAACACTTTTCAGATGGGTAGCTACCATCACAGAACAACCAGGTTAAAACTAGCTTGAGAAACTTATGAGATCACTCATAAGATGCAGACTTCTAGGTTGGTTTCTTAACCAACTTTAAGTATGTCTTCAGGTAGAAACTGTCGTGCAGTACAGTAGGCTACAACTATAATTATTTTGCATGACCTCCTGGTATGGACCACACTGGAAACACCTTTGTGTGGTCAGCTTAATCCACTGTTAAGTGGACTAGAAAATACAGTCTTGTTAACAGAATAAGTTATTCTGTGAAAAGAGCTGAATTTAATAGCTACTGAGAAACAGATATTCTGTATTCACTTTCTAACCTCTTTGTCTTACAGACAAGACCCTGTAAATATATAAATAGATGGTATGAGTTTGGACTATTTGCTATTTAAATGTAATCATCATGCTGGGCAACTTTCCGATGTGTATCACATACAAATTACAGAATAGACCATGTTGTTATATGGTAATTTCATAGAATTGTATTGCCAGCTAATAGTGAAACAAAAAAGAATCTCACTGCAATTATTTTGTAACTGTCATACTAAAATTTCAGTTTGCTTCCTGTCTGTATCCAGTTTGGGAGCTGCTAAATCTGAACCATATTTCAGTGGTAAGATAATAAATTAAGTCCTGGAATCTGAACACCAATAAACATTAATATTTTGACAACTCATTTCAATCTGAACATTAGATGTCTTTAGCTGAAGTAAAACAGCTAACATATATAGACATGTAAATAATCATGACAATATATCAATATATATTTCATTGTTATTATTTTTAATGTTAGGGTTTTTCTTTAGTAGCTCTTTGGTCTGAAAGTTCTTAAAACATACTTTGTTGTTATAAATGTGTATACCAATTTAGCTTTCACAAGAAAGTACTGCTCATCAAATTACACCGATTTCAAAACCCTCCAGAATTGTCTATATTTCTTTGCATTACCACATACTTAACTTGTACCTATTAGAATCTCATGACTAGTATTAAGATCACTATTCTAGTCCGTCTAACTCAGTGAGACACACACCTTGAAATAACGTAGGTCTCCTGACTCACAACTCACTGCCTGTATTTCTGGCAGAGTCATGTAGGAACAGAAAGAAAAAAAAAAAAAAAAGACTGTAAACAAGTAAATTTGATTTTGAAAATGAAGCGTCATATATGAACAGAAATATTAAAACAAAGACTATGAATATATAGAAATAAAACTATTTGATATTATATGGTGACTCTATACACAGAATAGAACAAGCCTTCCTAGTACTTCCAACTCATAATCACACATATCACACTGAATTGTACCTTCCACATCAGTTATATAAAAATAAATAAGATATAAGTAAGTAAGTAACTTAGTTTACACTATACCTTCAGGATCTTACAAAAACTTCCATAAACCCTGTTTTTCAGGGGTACATTACCAAGCATTTCTTTGGTGTCCAGCAGCTGTCACTTATCCTCATGTTCAGGAGTTAGAGAGAGGAAGTTTGGGAAAGAGCACATTTGGGACACTTGCATATTCTGGAAGGGGAAAAGAAATTATAATTTAAGCACTACAGCTAAAGACATTCATACTAATATCAGATTATTTTATTCCGGAGGAGACAAATTATTGTGGTTGTGTGGTAACCTAAACTAAAAACATGTCCTTACTTTACTTTCCCTTTTGACTTTCCAAATTCTTAGAGCACCAGATCTGTTATATACGTTAAGTGTTTCTGCTTTACATATTCTATCTTGCTAAATAGGATTTAGTCCATAAGGTATTTTCAGTTTTATTCTCAATTAAATTACTTTATTAAGTTAAATAACTGGAAAAGAATGTAATGGTTTTTAGAACTGCATCCATAGGCTTATGGTTTGCATGATGGCAAAGCTGAAATATTTTGAGGCCTTATGAACTGCATACCACAGCTTCCTGACACTTGTACTTAGCTCAGCCTTAGAGTTCTTTGTCACTTTCAAGGGATCTAACTAACAAGGTTTGAAAAACAGTTACACTGCTTTCCAGTTCCCCACATTGTAAGATCAGGGTGTGTTCAGGAAAACAGAAAAGTTTTGTTTGCAGATGCCATAAGCTTAATGTCACCAGGAAAGATGGGTTTTCTTCTTTTAACACGAACCATCCTTCTTGAAAATGCAGACCTGCTTCTTGTACTGAATAAAATCCTGTCATAGCAAGCCTTAAAAACAGCCATTTTAAAGACTGAGTGCTTCACCAGTGAAAAGTTATAGTTTAAATCAACCATCTTCTGTATTATCGGTACTTGACATCGAGAGTATGATATAAATATTTTTGTCACACGAAGTGCCAATATCCATTTTACATATGCATCTTCTAATTTTCTACACAGATTTACATAACCACTTCAGAAGTTGATTGTTTCCTTGGGGAGAGGTCCAGACATAGGAAAACAATACATAATACATACATAATACATACATAATACTTGGAGCAGAAGATAAAGGATGTCAGTGGCAAAGAACAACCTAAGCTATTTTCAAGCTTGTTTGGCAATTGTATTCAAGAGAATCCTGTTCCTTTTGTAATAGTTTAAAAAAAAAAAAAAAAAGAAAGAAAGAAAAAGGAATAAACAGGAGGAAATGATGGGAACATATTTCCAATTTCCAATTTCCATCAAAATGCCATATTTATAGCAAATAGAAAATAAACATCTGTATAAAGAACAGTCTAACCAGAATATATCACCACCTGTCAGACGAAGCAAAAAATGCCTGTCTAATTTGAAATCCATACCTTACATAAATGTCACAGAGTTTCAAAGCTGAATGACAGCTTGATTTGAGGAATCATCCAAATCTCACATTTTTCATTATATTTCTGCAGTTTTATTTTTTTCTTTTAAAAATTGCTGGTCTTTCTAATGTATATTGTAACAAAATGAATTTATGAAACTGATATGTGTGCAGAATATTCTGAATTCAAGTTTGTTTTTTTTTTTTTTCCCCACAACATAAAGTGACATTAGAACAGCTGCTTTTTAACTGTATGATTCTATTGAAAGGTCTTGATGAAAGTCCAGATTAGAAAGCAATTTTGCACAATCCAATTCATCTTTACAAGGCAGTGAATCTTCTTGAAATTAAAATCAACTGATGTCTCAACTTATTTTAAAAATATTCAGATCTACACCATTTTTTAAATGGAAGAAATTTAATCTGTGCAAATCAACACAGATGGTAGTTAAGAATGCAGTAATTTTTTTAACATCCTGAATTAGAGAAGTGATCATTGCTACAAAGATTGAGTGCACATTTTTAATGGTCAGAGAGAAAATTCCTTACAAAATCTCATAGTAAAGGATAGTAAATTAATCAAGGTCCTTCCCATCATTGGCTCTGTTGGGATTTTTTTGTTTTCAAAGGTGCTTAGATCTGAGGAAAAGCAGACATTAAGTTTCATAAACAGAAATTAGGAAAGCCATAGATCCTGCTGAAACTAAAACCCCACCTGCATAATCTAGTTGGTCAATTCTGTGGTTTCATACAGGAAGTGAACAATGGTATCCCACAACATTGATACTAAAATTGTTTTTAGATATATTTTATGGATAAAAAAGAATATCTGTTGGTGAATCCTCTCTTTGCAAATTCTCTGTTTCCTTTAAACATGGTTTGACTCTGAATTCTTAACAAAAATAAACATTCTCCTCTCCACAAACAACATTTTAAAGCTTCTAGTCAATTTATGGTTTACAGAACAATCTCTGCATCTATCAATTTACACACGTCACAGTGTTCCTGTAACAGCTGCTGCCTCGGTTTATAGTAACGTGATAAAAGAAGCCTCTTTTGATACATGTTATTCTCTAAAGCAGAATTATTGCAGCAAAAGTACCTTACACATATGGAATTAAAGGGGAGAGGAAAGAGTTCTCAGCACGTTAATTTTCTTTGCAAAACACCTAATAGGTTGCTTCGTTCAGGAAATACTGTTCTCTGAGTTGGAAGAAGCAGTAAGCTATGTGTCTCCTGAGAGAGAGAGAGGAAGAGAGAAAGAGAGAATTACAGGCTGGTTAAGAATATGCAATGAATTTATGGCCTTCCTTTTACATACACTATCTAATAGCAATGGGATGAGGAAAAGAGATCTATCTGCCAGTATAGCCACTTACAGTTTGCAATTCAGATGTCATGTTGAACTTACAATAAGCATAAGCAAAATGTGTGAAGAATATGTGGCTTGATGTTATACTGAAAAAAGTGAACTTTGCAACTCTTTATGCATAGTTACGTGTTTGTGATTGCTAGTTTTTGTGCACCATTTAGGCAAAAATAGAATTTTAATGTGAAAAAAAAAATAGTTAACTGTAATGATGGCAAAATTCTGCCTTTCTTTGCTGGTTTTGTCATCTGCTTTTATCTGGCATTCTATATGAACACATATTTTTGCATATATTTTGTTTATGTGCAAGCCTTGGCATTTTAGCCATCTCCTGCAGAGGCCCCTTAGTACCATATGCTTCTGTTTTTCTTCATTTTGTGATGTGATCTCTTCTGACTGTTACATGCACGTGAAAGGACAGTGGGCTTTTGGGGAAGAAGAAACCATGCTTTAAGAGAGCACACGTCAGTTGGCCTTCAGTCGTTTGGAGATGATTGAATCTGACAAGTGTTGTAGCTACTCATCGTAATGGATGTCTCTGCTTTAGCAAAGGATATGTGAAAAGGATGCAATTCCCAGTGGAAGAAGGCAACATGAAATATTATTTAATTACTGGCTAATATAAAAATCCCTTGGAATCCCTGGTTTACAGACTTGCCTCTTCCTTTCTGTATGAGGTAACAATCAGGGCTTTTAATGAAGTGCAAATAGCTATGCCTGTTAGAAAAATAATTTTTAAAAGATATAATGTGTACATTTCTTTCTTTTCGGAAACACAGAAGTCTGTGTAGTCTGTGATGTCATCGCATCTTGAAATCTAGAAATCAGTCATGTTTTTTATCCTGCTTAAAAGATTATTATTATTATTATTATTATTGTTGTTGTTGTTGTTGTTGTTGTTGTTGTTGTTGTTGCTGTTGTTGTTATTGTTAACGCACAACCTGAAATAACAATTCTGCATTCAGCAGCAACTTTGTCTGTGATCTGGAAGTTGTTTTCTTTATTATAGTTGTTATATTTATTTGCTTGATTACTCCTCCAACTGAATCCTATCACCTTGTCTCTGTTCAAACACTAATGTTTTGATTCAGTTCTAAATACACCTGGCCCATTTCTCTATGAAATTCGCATTTTTTTCTCATCTGAATAAAAACAAAAGAAAGAAAGAAAGAAAGAAAGAAAGAAAGGAAGAAAGAAAGAAAGAAAGAAAGAAAGAAAGAAAGAAAGAAAGAAAGAAAGAAAGAAAGAAAGAAAGAAAGAAAGAAAGAAAGAAGAGAAAAAAATCATTTGTTTGTTACAGTTTCTGTGGGTAAAATAGATAAATAAATAAATAAATAAATAAATAAGAACCACAGGCTTACGAACTCTTGTTTAATCTCCATTATGAGCTTCACAAGTGTTTGGGTAGTAAAAGACAATACTGTCAAAAACTGATGCTCAGAATTAAACACTGGAAGCAAAATTAAGATTTCCTAACTTAAAAATAATAATAATAATAATAAAAACCTTTACTAGATAATTCCCCAAAAATATAGTTAGTAGACAAAAGTTTGGATCTTCTTTAGTTCCAAATGATTTATGCAGTCAAAGGTATATTGGTCATTTTAAACCCTCTTTTTCTTATATTTTATATTCTCTTTAACATGCAGTAATGTAATGACAACGCTAGGTATCTAGGTATTCTACTACTGCTAGGATTAGAATATGCATGTTTAAATACCACTAGAATAGTGTCACCCTAAGATTTATTCTATACAGAAGACTTTGGAAGTCTCACCATAAGATAAATAAATAAGAAATTAAGAAACAAAACTCTTATGAAATATAAAATAGCATAAACAATGGAAATAAAACATGACTCTTTATGCATAAATGGTCCTTTTTTCACAAGCTGCTGCTCAGGAAAATTTGCACATTGAAATTTTTTAACTGTCTCAATACACGTAGCTATGATCCCAACCCATGTACAATCTATTAATTTAGCAATGTCATATGTAGTTATAGTTATTGAGTTTGCATAACTGTTCAGATGGAGTGCTTCATAAAGTGTACATCACAGACTTATGTAGTTAATAAGTTATTTTAAATATAATTTACATTTTATATTATAATACTTGACAGAAATAATAAATAAATACATAAATAAACAACAACAACAACAACAAAAGAAATTATCCAACAAATGCTGATGTTTTGAAAACAAAGCTTAATAGGGAAAGAAAGATAAACTGATTTGCCCACTTAAAGAGCAACATCTCTGGAATTCAGGCTTTGCCCCTGGGACTGGTCACAGTTCTCCAGGTCTCACTACCTCTGTACTCTGCAAAGCCGTAAGTCCTCAAAGTTCTGTGTTATCTCCAATATTTTTTCACCATTAATAATGTTATTTCTGTTTTGGTAATGCTACTCTACATTAATATTTGATACAGCAAACGTTCAGCATGTGACTTTCAAGAGGAAAGAGTAGTCTTCTTATGGCACCTGTGTTTGCCACCACTGACACACCATATACTGTCTTAAGGCTTGGGCTTTTGTTTTAATAATGGCATTAAACCATTTGAAGTTCACTGCTCAGTATCTACCGCATAAAAGACCTCTAATACATAATGGAAAACAGAAATTGAGAGACTCTTCCTAGAGCTAAAAAGGACAGCTTTTCCAGACGTCCATTTTGTTATTCAGTTTTCATATCAACACTGAAATGTTTGTGATGTATGGATATTTTACTTTTTCAAATATGAATTGCAGAAACAGCTCTATGAACATATCATACAAATACTTTGCTGTGTGTAATGTCTGTTAAATGTGGTCCATTCACTTAGAGATGCATATTTCTCTTTTGCTCTTGAATATCTCATAAATAGAAAGTTTATCTCTCTCTCTTTTTTTTTTTTTCTCATCATTCTCTTTTTACATCTCAGGATATGAGGTCTTAGTGTGTGCAAAATCATCTGACTCTGAAAAGTGACGTGACTGACCCATACATATGCAGTCAATTGATGGCAAATATTTAGGGTAAATGATTGGAATCGTTTTCAGAACTGTTCAGCACCCAAAAAAATATTCCCTGAGAAGATTCAAAGCTGACTCTAGTTTTATCAGTAGACACGACATTTTCCACTGTAATTACAGGTAACCAGATAGGTGCCTGCTATCCTCATCATCCTGTTTCAAAGAGGTATCAAAAGTTAGGCAGTTTGTATTAGAAAACTTGGCCAGAAAAAAAAAAAAAAGTTCACTGCACATTTGAAAATGAGGTTGAAGGTTCCTCGTGAACTGAATTAACAGACACATGAGATTTATAAGAGGTCAGACTTTGGTGTTTTATTTGTGCAACGGGAAAATTATAAGGACAATCTGCTTAACAGCAAAAGAGTGAGAAAATCAGAGGATGCAAAAGAGGCAGAGATGAACTTTCCACAGATTATCTGAAGATAAAAAAGTGGAAACAAATAATTTGGAAAGAATGAAGAACAATTTAGGTACTTCCAGGTTCTTTATTTCAACAGTGTATTTCTGCTTTTAGGCAACATCTCTGTTGCCTACATGAAGGCTACATGAAAGGGAAAAGAGATGCTCATCTTTATTCAGTTAAAAAATGTCATTGTTAATGTTGAACATTAATGGACATTGTTAATGTTGAACATTAATAATTTATTGTTCCTCAATAAACATGAAAAATAGCAATGGCTAACTGGATTTTAATATAGTGAACCTGGATGGGAAATGTGATGTAAACTGGAAAAAAAAAAAAAAAAGAGAGAGAGAGAGAGAGAGAGAGAGAGAGAGATTGAGAATAATTACAAGGAAATTATAGAATGCTTGTCAGCCATGGCATGGAGAAACAGCACACCCCATTGTCTAGGAAACAGAACCGCACTGTCAGGCCTGCAGTAACTTCTCAGGAGAGGGTGCCTCTTAGATGGATTTTAGGTTAAACAGTAGCAAGAAGTGCAAGGATATCAGCATCCAATTTGTCACTAAGGGAATAGTAAAAATGTCGGTGTCCCTGCAGGCTGGTTCTGGAGGGCGGTATGTGCAAAGCATTCCCCCTGGGTACATCAGTCAGTTGATATTGCTCATGTTTTCTTGTCTGCCAACCATCTGGCACATAATTTAAAGACGGCTATGGCTAATTTAGCTCTGGGCTACATGCATGGCACAGGAACCTTGGCCAAGTTCCTTTGGGCTAACTGCCTTCGTTAAAGGAAATGACCCCCACACACACCTTTCCATGACAGTACATCTTCAGTGTCCTCTGCAGCACACACCAGTGTGGTGCTGCTTGCATGGGAGGAAGAATAAGGATGGACAGTATTTTGCACTACTTCCTACCCTTTTGCACAGATGGCAAGTGTTTATGCCTTTCCACATGGCTGCAGACTGGACAAGATGATCAGGACAGATGATTTATAATGGAGTTCATTGGAGATGAGATTTAATCTCCAGTGGCTTAATTCCACTGGGATGTCCATAAATAGGGACTATTCTTTGTGGCTGACTAACAGAATCTTTTCAGAACTGCTTTGAACAGCCACTGTGTAACATGCATAGATTATAGACACACCGTTTGTTGTTGTTGAGGAACGGTGAACACTTCAGAGCAGAGGTCTTTAGACTCATTTAGAGTCATAACTGTTAGTGGATTCTTGTTTTTATTCATGTATTTATTTTTATTTTTTCCTCCACTTCCAGTTATTCAAAGATACCAAATGTATAAGGTATCAGGTCAGCAGAGCTTGCCTCTGTCAAAGAACAGGAGAGGAACACTGGGGACAATTAAGGCAGTAGAAAGGATCCTGTTAGCCCTGGAAAGAAAGTGTGACACAAAACACAACTCCCCACAAAAGCCTAGAACTGGACAGTTCTTCATAATCTCTGAAGGTTTTAGAAGAAAGTATGCAACTGAAGGTTGAAGGCTCAAGCTCAAATCCAGAAGAAAACCTCTGAGGTTTACCAACTGCTCTTCTTAATTATGAAACAGGAGGGTCTTTTCATTTATTTATTTATTTATTTAATTAATTTTCATTTGTGGGTCCACTCACACTCCAAACAAATCTCAAACCATTACAACGCATGGCAGTTGGTCGATAGTGTGGAAAAATCTCATTTACTGACTGGCCAGACAGTTTTAAAACCTTAAGATTTTTCAAAGTCTAGGTTATTAACTGTCTGACTGTAATCACATCTTCACCATAGGGAGCTTCAAAAGCTTTTCATTTGCATTGAATCAGTTGCCTTCCTCCATGACTTTTTCCCCCTGGAAATAAGCTTAAATAATTCAACAAACTGCACACATGGCTAGTGATTATTGAACCATTCTGAAACACTCGAGGCAAATGGACCATTAGTAGCAGGAATTAAAACTTTCCTTGCAGCCACTGGGAGAAAGATGTATACATATATATGTATAACTCCTCTCTCTCTCATGTATCTGTGTGTGAGTATTAACAGTGTATGTGAAGACCATCCCCTTCTCAAAGAGACCTTTTGACTGTCCAAAAAAATCATTTTGTACAGTGTTCAGTGACTGTTAGAGATGACCCATGACAGATTATAGTGAGTGCAGAATGTGCAGTGTCAAACTAGTAAGAGGTTCTTTCTTTTAACACTGCATGTTTTCACACTGAAAGAAGATAACATTTTTCTTTCATACTGTACATTTTTTTGCAGGAGTCTACAGCATTCTGCTGATAAACTATCTAAGCTAGATAACCTGCTAGCTTGTATCTCAGTGTGTCTGTGGCAGAAACAGGACTATCTTAAAAAAAAAAAAAAAAAAAAAAGTAGAATTAACAAATTGACAGGTTTAATTATATGTTTGCTTTATTTTTTTATGGAAAACATGTTTTAAAGGATCAGAATAAACTTTCTAAGGCAAATAACAACAAAACTGCCATCCCAAAAGTAACACAAGGCAGCTTTTCACTAAGGTATCATGGTTGTATCCATTATTGCTTGTATCTAACACATCTAAACTGAGTGCTGGATTTCACTTAACCTTTTGGCTTTTCTCCATTTCAATATGGGTCCTGTCATTACTACTACTCAGGCACAAGTTATCAGACCATTAATCTCTCAGTGTTTGAGTTTTTACTACCATTGACCTGCCAGCATGAGGTTTGTTTTGTTTTATTTCTGATGGGAAATCTATAATTTTAAAGAAAGTGGCACATTAGTGCTTATATGAAGAAATGAAAATAAATGAAATAAATAAATCTAACTCAAATATTAGTTTCTGTGATACCTAAATTTGTGATAGATGACAGGAAAACAGAGGTAGAGAGAGCGACCCTTAGAGGAATGTTGTAAATTGACAATATCAGCTTTATTTTTTAGGCTAGTTACAGATTTTTTTATTATTTTATTTTATTATTATTATTTTTAATGGATGGATAAACCGATATATAGTGATATGGAATTTTTTCCTACTTTATAAGGAAAAATAATGCACTTGTTCCCTTTTTGCATTTCATATTGACATCAGTTATATGTGCACATATATGGTGAAAACAAATGTTATAAAGTTCAGAAACAGAGTGTATAAGGTCATATCTGATTAGTAACCCTCCCTGTCAAGCCAATTAGATCAGAAACATTAATCTGCATAAATACTAAAATCCAGCTAAACTCTATCACAATTCAATTTCATAATACATATGAAAATAGCATGGTGTAGTAAAAGAAGTGTCCATTGTGAATGTACAGTTCCAGCAGAAGCATTGACTCAGCTGCAGTGAAATTCTTAAGATTATTTTATGGTGTTATCCACCTTTGTCTTCCTGATATCATAGAATCATAGAATGGTTTGGGTTAGAAGGGACCTTAAAGATCACCTATTTCCAACCCCCCGTGCTATGGGCAGGGACACCTCCCACTAGACCAAGTTGCTCAAAGCCCCATCCAACCTGCTAATATCTGTCATTGGAAACTTTTCTGAGATATTTGGTAACAACTGGTTGTTTAGAAAAGAAAGTATGGATATCCACTTAATTATGTGTCTAGTTATGGTGACATCAAACACAAATTATTTATTTATTTATTTATTTATCTATATTAAGCATTAAGTGAGAGATCTCATGACTTGGAATCAGGCAGAATAAGATGACAGGCAACCAAGAACATCACATGTTAATGTAAGAGCAAGTGGGATCTCCTAGCAAGTAAACTAAATTTTGCATCACTCTCAGGAGAACAGGAGATAGAAACTCAGGAGAGAGAGAAAAATTCATGACTTTTCTGCCCCAAAAGCACTATTTTCCAGTTATCTGTGTTCTAACTATATGTGTACTAATGAGTAGAGTATTTTGATTAGAATTTTTCACATATCTGTTTTCACTTGTGATATCACAATATAGAAAGAAAAGTTATGTAGAAATGAAATGTAGGCTTTTTTTTTTTTAGGTAAAAGTCTGTTTTGCATATTAAATAATTTATAAAATTTAGCATAATCTATGAACATTAGCATAATGTAACTGAAATCACAGAAAACAAGTTATATCAAGTCTATTTTAACTTTTAAAAGTATCGTATTCTTGGGTATGTTCAATTAATTTCTTGTCTGCTTCTGTTGTTAAACAATGCTGCTCACTGATCATTAGAAATAAATACTGTAATATTAATTTTCAAGCACCTTTTTTTTTGTGTGTGTGTGTGTGTTTGATTAATGTATGGCAGACATCCAAGAAGGAACACTTGTCTGAGTGTTTTCTTTATAAATGAGATTCTTCCACATAAGTCATTACTTTGTAAAGCAGTTCAATGAAATATGTATTTAAAATTATTTTAATGTATACTTTACCAGTCTCTTCAAGATCAGTCCAATAACAATAACATGGAACTGAGAATGGCTACAGTATTGCTAGGAAAACAGAATTTAAAGAGAAAAGAAAAAGAGGCATCACAGAGGATACTGTGCTTGTGTTGTTGTGTTAACAGAAATCACACTGATTTTAGTGTCTAGACTGCCTTTCGTAACGGCCACTTAGCTGATTGGTCTTTCAGAGTTAACACCATCATGTGAAGGGAAAGTGAAATATAAATCTTTGTTATTTATACGATTATTTTTTCAAAAACAAAAACATGGTATTTCAACAAATGTTCCTGGATTTGATTTGAGCAGGTTAGTAACTGAAGAAAAAAATCATTAAAATTTACAGAAAGTTCACTAATTTATAAGAATATAGAGCAAAACAGGATGAATAGAGTTGTCCTCAGATTGTTGGCAAATCTGCATTAGTGAAAGTTAGGAAAAGAGAAAAAATTACTGCTACAATGAAAATCAAAACACGGGCTATAGCACTGCCACCTCTTGAAATTTAGGCTTCAGCACTTACTACAGTTATATTCTTGTTGGCCCCAGAGATCTGGGATACCTACACGAAATCAAGGGCTAATTTTCCCTTTATAGCATTCCTCTAAGGTTCCTTTTTGTATTTGTAAGTAGTGTTACTTTTCATGACCAGGCATCATCTCTTCCCCCTCCACTACTTGGTCGCACATTTTCTTTTGCCATGTACTATAGCACAAGGATTCATGGCAACAGTATTATTTTGCTGTATTCACTGGATTTAGGACCACTGAACCTGAGTGGTTCAAAGGTGGCTAAGGTGATTCAAAGCATAGGAGCACACCACATGTAGTGATACTTAGCTAACACATTAGCTATGTGCTCTACCCTCCTTGGTTATAATGAGATTTCTTGAATATAAGACCAGAATTTGACTTCCATATTTCACTTCATGCATCTTTTTGCTAAAACAAATGGCTGAAATGGGGCAGATATAATGAGAATTGCCCAAGTGTTCACGCAAACTCTAAAGGAAATTAAAATGCCCAAAGTTTGGGAGCTTATGAAAGTTTGATTTATCTTCTGTCTCATCATTTCTTTCTTTCTTTCTTTTTCTTTCTTTCTTTCTTTCTCCTTTCTTTCTTTCTTTCTTTCTTTCTTTCTTTCTTTCTTTCTTTCTTTCTTTCTTTCTTTCTCTCTCTCTCTCTCTCTCTCTTTCTTTCTTTCTTTCTTTCTTTCTTTCTTTCCTTTGTTAAAATTTAAAAAGAAAGATTTATTTATAAATAATAAATATATATAAAAATCTGTAAGGCTAGTTTTGCAGAATCAAGAGGTTTGTTTTTTTCAGTTAATCGTCTGAATTTCTGTATGCATCCAAGTTGCAACAGACTAATATTCATCTTACATTAGTCAGTAGCACATGCCCTGTTGTGATTTACTGGTTAATTTATGCATTACCTGTCGACATTATGAAGTGGAATTATACCTTGGGCATTGGTAGCTGAGATTTTCCAATGCTAAGCAGTAATGGAAATTGCTAATCCCAACTCATTCTGTCATGCGGTTCGTATTACGCAGGTCCACATGTTTTGCTCTACTCAGCAGTTTGACACAGTACTTGCAGTAGTGTTAAGATGAGAGAATAAAATGTTTCTCTGTGCTCTAATACGGGTTGCAGCGTGATTTCAGGAAACAATATAAAGACATTCACAAATACAATTTACTCAGCTGTGCTCTTGCCATTACATAACTCCAACAGCTGATGTCCGGCAATGTTCAAAATTCAGCCATCTTTTTTTTTTTTTTTAAGATGAAGCTATTTGGTCAGTGGAAATAAACACCAATCCCAGAATCCTAGTTCCGGTTTCTTATCTTGTGCAAATTCAAGGCAAATCTACTGAAACCCATGATGTATGAAGAATCTCTAATCCCCATGGCTATTAAAGATATATGTACATATATATATAAAGGTGTATGTATATAAACATATAAACATGTATATATATGTATATAAATATTTCTAGGTGCAAGATCTGTGAGGCAGCTCCTGAAATGCTTAGACTTTCTGTATATTTCTCTGTTCACTCAGGCTTAGTTTTGGAGTACTCTTTATACCATTTTAGCAAAGAAGGATTTAATCAGATTATATGTTAGGCTTAGTTGATTAATTACTCTGTTATTGTGGCAGGATTGTACAGGGTTTTAATTCTAAGAATCAGCTTCCCTAGTCCTACCTCCTGCCATCATCTGTCACATTATGTTTCATTACTAGTCCATTCATTTTCCAGATAGATCAGAAAAAAACAGGGAGCCAGGAGCACTGTTTAGTGTTTTTCATTTTGCCAATTATAGAATAAAGAGTTAATGGAAAGAAATAATTCCCTGTCCTACTCTACTATTGTGAAAAGAAAAAAAAAAAAGAGACAACACTCAAAATTTCCACTTAGCAACAATATCATATGCAGCATAAATTAATAAACTGAGATTTGGTTTGTTCCTAGTAGTCTTAGAAGAAGTATGTGTGTGAGTGAAAGGCATAGAGTTTGTGGCTTTTTGAGTTCGTCTAGCCCTATTTTATTGGAAAACACAACCCAGTGCAATTTTGTAGTGTCTCATCCAAAAATGCAAATATGTGATTTTCATAAAAGTAAATAACAGAATCAGGTCAAAAAAAAAGTGAAGAAATTCCTGTTTTCATCCACCATAGAAAAGCTAACCTCACCAAGCAAGGATAGTTTGTTAGAAGTACACTCTTAAAATATTTGGAAGCTTGTTTGCTGTCTTTGTATCTCCTTGTTATAAGCTAACATCTATGGACATCTGTTGTAACACTGATATTATTAATGGAAACATGTCATTAAAAAAACTGTAGATAATGAAATTTCAAAAACTGTAAAAACACACAGCTGTTTCTACCACACAATATTGCAGTACTATAAGTTAAAAAATCTACTTCACTACTGTACTAATAGAAATAAACACAGAATTATAGAATTGCAGAATGTTGGTGCTGGAGGGGACCATAAAGAGCATTTAGTTACAAATCCCCTTCCTTGTGTAAGGATGCCACCCACTAGATCAGGTTGCTCAAATCCCCATCCAACCTGGTCTTGAACACCTCCAAGGATGGGGCATCCACAGCTTCTCTGGGCAACCTGTTCCAGTGCTCACCACCCTGACAGTAAAGAATTTCCTCCTAAACTCTAATCTAAATCTCCCCTCTTTTAGTATAAAACCATTCCCCTTTGTCCTGTCATTATCTGACTAAGCAAAATGTTGCTCACCATCATTTTATAAGCCCCCTTTGAGTATTAAAAACTTATTTTCAATATTATGGAATACATATTTTCCTTTAATTAATCACCTGCTTATCTGTTTTCTGGGAATGTACATATTGATATAAAAGATTATAGATCAGTAAAGGAAAACATGTTAGAGAAAACTTTAGCTGGAAAATTATTTGTCACAGAGAGCATTAAAACCCCTTTATTGCCTATCTGCTTCTCGATTTTTAATATACAAATCAGAAAAGAAAAAGAAAAAAAAAAAAGGAGATATATTTAGTTATTTGTAGCGATCAGATTCAAAATTAGAAGCCTAGGGCATCTGCCTGATTTGTAAAAGTGTTGAGAATCTAAAAGTCCCATTGCCCTCAGATGTTTTGTTCTGATATCACCTGAGACTTTGATCCAATGACGATTTGCATTTTGCGTACTGCAAGAGTAATCAGAATGTACTGGTTATGAAAATCATATCAGGACACACAGCAAGCCAAGTGACAAAAGGATGAAGCAATCACAGATAACTGGATTATTTTTGTTTTGTAACATTTTTTCCTTTTGTTTTCTCAATAATATTATATAAATAAACACGGCATCTATAGAAATATTAGCACTTCCAAGTTTTCTTTAAACAAAAATCTTCCTAACAATTCAAAATGCTGATTTTTATACTATTTCTGTCCCTGTATTTTTGCCACAAAATTTCATAACTGTTACTAATTAGATTTACAGAATCTTTTTTTTTTAAGTATTTTTTTTCACTTTTTCATTTTATTTTATTTTTATGTTCTAAACTACAACAACAAATAAATGAAATTAAAATTTATC
Source organism: Anser brachyrhynchus (assembly GCF_964034855.1). NCBI lineage: Eukaryota > Metazoa > Chordata > Aves > Anseriformes > Anatidae > Anser > Anser brachyrhynchus. The sequence continues at coordinate 33,912,293 of NC_137697.1, forward strand.
TTTTAAAAAAAGATTCTGAAGTCTTGCTTTTACAGCCTTTTTGATTATTATTATTATTTATTGATTGATTGAGATTTTCTTCCCTTTTTCCTCATTGTGTTTACTGTCTGAATAATTGGTGAATTAACATCATGGAGACAATAGTTTGAGGTACTAAAGTAGACAAGACCACACAAAAGCTAGGTAAAACAGATTTGAGGTCCAAAGACATTGGAGGGAGTGAGGGGAAATAAGATTTCTCCTGAAGACCTACCTGAGAAAGAGGAGAGACAAATGAGTGAACTGGTCAGAGCCCCAGAGGGCATCATTTCACAAAGAAATATATAATCAAATTTGTCAAAAGCAATTGAACAGCTATGCTTGAAGAAGACAGAGTAGAAGTCCTGACTCATCTAAGAGGGGGCAAAAGACCTTGACAAAAGCAAATACAGAAAAATGCCTGAGGGTGGGCATTATAAGAAGGAGACAGAAAGTTTATGGGTGAATGGTTCTACCTGGTTATATCAGTGGAATAGATACAGTGGACAAGAAAGCAAGAAATTAATTGAAGAAAGGAAGAGAGTGACAGGGTATTACAGGGCAAGTAAAAAAGAAAATGAGCAATAAAGGAAAAAAAAATATGAAGAATTTATGTGCTCTTCTTCTAGAGGTAGTCATGTCTAGCACTAGGAAGAGACATATGCATGAAAGAACATATGCCTGAACATAAAGTACAACTGCTGATATTGGAGTTAATATCTCCAGGAAGAAGTCAGAACAGAAGGATGGATAGAAAGAACTTCTAAATTCTGTAATGTGACTCAATGTTTATGACAGTCATGAATCAGTATAATCAGACAGGAATTTGTTGTCACCTTACCAAATTCTATATCCATAAAACTCCAGAGGGCAAAATAGTACTTCCTTAATCCCATACGGCCTTTGGATAAACAGAAAAATCCTTTAATCTCTTATTCTAATCCTTCCTTGTTTCCACTGACACATTCACAAAATAATGAGGATTGTGGGTGGTAAGAAAAGGGAGGACGATGAAAGCCTGGCACAGGCACATACTATACACCTTTACAATGATAGGGAGACAAATACCATAGACAAATACCATAGACAAATACCATAGACAAATACCATTTACTGTTCCATTCAGTGGCTGCATAACATAGCATTATACAAGCACTGGGGTAAAAACTAGAAGGAAAGCATTGTCATATATATTCCACAAAACAGTATTTTCAATCTAGATTACTTTTAATTTGAAGACATGATGGGAGCAGCTAAAAGGTGAACAAAGCAGTATGTCCTCCTTAAAGAGAAATAAAAATGCATTTGATTCCTTCATTTTCGTCATTCTGAGTTTCATCAGAGCCCTGCAAGGAAGAGCAGCCATGAAAAGAGTGAATATAGATCATGTTAAACTGTGAATTTCAAAGTATTTGCTCTTTTTTCTTTTTTTTCCCAAACATTATTTCACAAAGCGAAAATGAACATCAGTACAAATATGTCTCTCCCCAAGCCAGCTAACTTTGTATTTTTATATATAGTCATATAATTTGGTGTACTTGCAACTGAAGGAGAAATTATCAAGGAATTGGATAAGATGTTATTCAAAATAGCAGCCTTTTGTGCTACCAAGGCGTTGCGCAGACTGTTAAGACTGGGTTAGAGAGACAGGGGAAGTTTACATAAATGACAAGACAGCATCTATAGAAGTGCAGAGGAATGTCTTCCCATTCATTATTGAGAGGAAGAGATTAAGTTTGCTTATTTTCTGAAGAGGATTGATGAGATTTGAGGGAAGGAAGACAGAAGAGACAAAAATTACACCAAAGTTGACCTGGATATTGAAAGGACAATGATAGCCAAGGTGACCAAGATAACAGAAGATGATATGGGAAGAAAATAAGAGTTTGTTTGAAACTACACACAGTATTCGCACATTTCAATTACTGATTAAACATACATGCACCACGTTTCAGGACAGATTCTTATATTAGTTAATATTCTTTCCTCTGCCCAGAAACACCTTTTGTTCCATATGAATATGTATTTCAGTGAAGATACAGAATACTTAAAACTTATTAATAATCTCTGAAAAGCTATTTAAATGTGAGCATTGTAAAGCTATTCTTTAACACAAGGGTGCATTACATATCTGGCATAAGAGTCAAATCAGATGAGCTCTTAACAGCTTCAATACTGTCAAACTTTTGTGAAAGCAATCTTACTGAATTGACTCTACACAATTTTTGTAATAATACAATACAAGTGTAGATTTAATGGGCAATTTTATTAGCAGAAGAGAATCTTTTTGACTGCAACAGAAACAAATGTCTTCCTTTTGCCAATCACAGTACTTTTTTCTTAAAAGTGCATGAAGATCCATGTTTTGTTACTCACCTCCCATTAAGATAAGATTTAAGATACTCTACCTATTCAGAGTTACATCATTACGAATTCAGTAATGGTAGATGAAATAAAAACCACTGTACAGTAATGATGTTATCAAATCGAAAAGCTTTTCTTTCAGAAATCTCTTCAAAGTTTTTTTAACTCAGTGTAGAAACCTGGAAACTAATCCTAATCATTGGATTTTTTCTCAAAGACATTTCCCCAATCAAATAATGGCAAAAACTCAAATCACTAACCAGGACAAAGACTGGGAATATAAGTCTTTCACAAATTGCTTCAGTTTAAGGTCCAGTAGAGGATTCTGCAAGTATTTTAGTTATAAAAGAAAGATATTACATATTTGAAATGGAGCAATTTTATGGCATTCTGTGGTCCTAATTTCTGAGGCACTAGAAACATATAGCAAGTGTTAACAATGCAAATAAACCTATGCATGTTGCTATGCAAGTATGCAAATAATTGCATAACAGTGTTTATTAACCCCTAGTCAACACATCACTAAGGGTACACTTAAACAATAGCATGAATTACATCTCTTAAAATCACATTCTTTATGTGATTTATGTTCACATTCAACCTTTTCCAGTATGTCTCCTTGTCCTCTCTCTCTTACTTCTCTCTCTCTCTTTTATTTTTTTTCCCTTGTCTACCATAGGAGTCTTGATTACTTTTTGAAGTCGGTGTCTTCCTTTCCTGAAAAGATCGTTTTTGGCATTTCTCTCTCCTAGCAATATTTACTCTAAATATCTGCTATAGATTTTCTTTCCCCTCCATGTACAGAGGATTTCAAGTTTTTCTGTGGAAGTAACTCCTGTTGTTATTGCCCCTTTGCCTGCATTCCCTTGGCATTGGTGGCAGTAACAGTGAACAACTCTTGAGACTCCAAAGGAAATGAGAAAAGAAACCACTACTGAAAAACTATGGTAATATTGGGAAGTAAATGGAGGAAGGAAAAGAATCTTCTTACCGTGCAGGAGGACAGAAGATCATAATGGTGCTGTGAAGAGGACATTCATGTGAAAGCAGCCACATAAAGCAAAATACCTCCACCTAGATATTCTTGAAAACGACTTTGGATTATGATGTGTTGAGAACGCCTTCCTGAAAGCAAGAAATGTTATCTCAGAAACAAAGCCTAACTAGAGAAATTATGTATCTCAACCTTAAAATGAGAAGCTCTGATATCTCCCAAAATTATTCAGTAGAAGTTAATACAAAGTTTCCTAGACAAGTTAATAAATGGGGAAAACTGGATGAAAGCACTGACTGATTAAGGCCTGGGAAAATGTTCCACGAGCTATGGAACAGTACTGTACCAGCAATTGGAGTAAGTGACCTTACACAGATCAGTAATTTCCATTTTAAAATACTATGATCATCGTGGTCTGCAAAACTTGCTTATAAAACAATCGTAGTGCCCAGATTATTTTTATTTATTTATTTATTTATTGGGTGCTAACTGTCAGCTTATACTGCAACCTGTAATCGGTTTGTAATGCTGAGCACAGAACTCCCCCAAAATCAATATTCCAGTTGGTTGAAATTTTTCTGTCTGAAAAACAGACTGGTTAAAACAAGATTTTTATCCCTGTATGTTGACTTCTTCAGATCTAGACTGTAAATTTAGTTTTCAGGGACAGGAGGATGTTTACAATCTTGACTCTTCCAATAACACAATTTACACAGAGGAAAAAAAAATAAAAAAAAAAATAAAAGGGAAGGGAAGGGAAGGGAAGGGAAGGGAAGGGAAGGGAAGGGAAGGGAAGGGAAGGGAAGGGAAGGGAAGGGAAGGGAAGGGAAGGAAGGGAAGGGAAGGGAAGGGAAGGGAAGGGAAGGGAAGGGAAGGGAAGGGAAGGGAAGGGAAGGGAAGGGAAGGGAAGGGAAGGGAAGGGAAGGGAAGGGAAGGGAAGGGAAGGGAAGGGAAGGGAAGGGAAGGGAAGGGAAGGGAAGGGAAGGGAAGGGAAGGGAAGGGAAGGGAAGGGAAGGGAAGGGAAGGGAAGGGAAGGGAAGGGAAGGGAAGGGAAGGGAAGGGAAGGGAAGGGAAGGGAAGGGAAGGGAAGGGAAGGGAAGGGAAGGGAAGGGAAGGGAAGGGAAGGGAAGGGAAGGGAAGGGAAAAGGGTGAAAATGAATTAAAGCTATTATTGGAAAAAGTTTATTTTCCAAGATGTCTGTATATTATTTTGTAGGGGCTTTGGTCTGTCACACAAATATTTAAAACCAAGAAAAAATCCTAACCTACCATTGAAAGGATAGATTAGATTCCAAGAAATGCAAATTTCTTAAATTGTGTAATCTGCATTACTTAATAGAGCAGGGAGCCAATTAAGAACAGTCCCCTATTCAATTTAATTAGGCTAACAACAGGTAAGGGAATCATATGGTAGAGGGAAGGGCATTCAGTAGAGAGATTCTCTCATGTATCTCTTTCGTGTCTGTCTCTTCCAGTGTGACAGAGTTAAAGATACCTAGTCCTTGACTTTCACCCTTTTAATGCTAGAAAGTAAATGAATCACATACGCTATACTAT